>NC_059429.1:130224464-130379613 GCF_021028975.2 Sphaerodactylus townsendi | reverse complement strand
GGACCCCCTGAACCAAACCTCACCTAACTTGGGTGTTACCATCAGGAGAGTCCCCCAAAAACTCCCTGAAATTTTGATGCTGTTAGCCTAAAAATTGTGCCCCCTGCAGGTCAAAAACTGGAAAAACAGTAAAAATACAAAGAACACGAACGAACAATTGGGGGGGCAGCAAAACTCAGATTTTGCACCGGGCTCCATTTTTCCTAGCTACACCTCTGGTAATGGGAGAGGCAGGGGTCACCTTCACCCACTAAGTTCTGCGAACCACACCGAACACTATCAGCCGAACAGCTGTCTTCTGCCAAATGGGCTGATCAAACCTTCATCCCTTGCATAACAGATGGCAGGAAGAATGGTCTCTCTCCGCTTCGTGGCTTCGAGTCAACAGAAAACCATGGCTGCCCTCCAGAAAGACGCTAACTCGGTCGGGAAATGTTTGCATTGAGAAAAGGCTCGGCTCACAGCTCAGCAGATGAAACTGGCGAACTCTCATCCGTTGAACAAATACTGTTCAATTATGGGGTCGAATGAAGGGGTTCTTAGCAGGCCAAATATCCCTGAACGAAAATGCTAATATAATTTTTAAAATTCTGCAAAGTAGTTTCTATGAAGTTGTGCGTTTCTGTTGATTTGCTGTTTGCTTGATATCTCAAAGTTGGTTCTGAGGAGGCAGCTGAACAAAATAATCTTTGTGTGGAGAGTTAACATGTGAGCAACATTTGGGAGGGGAGCAGTGGTGGGATCCAAAAATTTTAGTAGCAGGTTCCCATGGTGGTGGGATTCAAACTGTGGTGTAGCGCCAATGGGGCTGGGCGGGGCACGGCGGGGGCGTGGCCGGGCATTCCGGGGGCGGGGCATTCCTGGGCAGGGCTGTGGCAAGGATGCAGCCACTGCGCCGGTCCCTGGGCGGGGAAACGAATGCACGCAGGCGCAGGCTGCCACGCACGCCGGTGCACCTCCTGCTAGACTGCTTCAAGTTCTGCGCGCTACTGCTGAGAGGAGGGGCGTAATAAAGGAAAAAATCACATGGCAAAATCACCAATTAGTAACCCCCTCTCGGCACACACAAATAATTAGTAACCCACGCTCGGGAACCTGTGAGAACCTGTTGGATCCCACCTCTGAGAGTCCTGCTAGATTAGATCTAGACTAGCATCCTGTCTCACACAGCGGCCAACCAATTACTCAGGAGGTCCACAACAGGGCATAGAGGCCTCGACCTTCATAAGAAGAGTCCTGCTGGATCAGGCCAACGGTCCATTTTGTCTAGCATCCAGTCTCACACAGTGGCCAACCATTTACTCTGGAGGGCCAACAGGGCATGGAGGCCAGGGTTTCTCCAGATGTTTCCTGCTGGCACTGGGATTCAGAGATTTGCTGCCTCTCAATGTGGAGGCGTCCTTGAATCACTATGGCCAGTTGCCAGCGATAGACCTGCCCTCCACAGATTGGCCTAATCCCCTTTTACATGGAAGCAGCATTTCAATGCCATCAGAATGTTTCAACCTGAACAGAATACTTGCTTGACCCTAGCAGAGAATCTCAGCCACACATCCTTGACTAGATTTTGAAGGTCATTATTGGGGGATCCTGGTATGAGGAGGCACCCTAAGCTGTTCTTGGTTGAGTGGGGTTGATGAAATCCAGAAGGAAGCCACCCCAGCCTGAGGCCAAGCAGGAGCAAGTAGGATCCTGTCTTTGCAAGATATGACAGCATTTGCAGTGGGCCCTTGAACTAGTCGGGGGACTTTCCACTAGCACCAGTCTGATATTTTAGATGTTTACGATTGTTAACACAGCTATCAAGACTTGTGTTCTAAGGTCAAAACCAATGTTACTTTTGAATAATTGAAGCCACGTTAAGGCGCCGTGTTTGCTTCACATCAGCTGCAGGCATGCCTTGAGAAGGGGCACGATCCAAATCTCAGTAGCGGCCAGGGCTCAGTGCCATTCCATATGCTGGTCCTCAGGGCTTGGTTTAAAAAATAAGAAGTCCTAGGGCTAGAAACGTCTGGGAGAGGTCCTTTTCTACAGGACTTGGTTCCAACAGGAAGAAGTTCCGGGGTTCCAGTGGTGTAGTGGTTAAGAGCAGGTGTATTCTTAACTGGAGGAACCGAGTTTGATTCCTTGCTCTGCTGCCTGAGCTGTGGAGGCTTATCTGGGGAATTCGGATTAGCCTGTGCACTCCCACACATGCCAGCTGAGTGACCTTGGGCTAGTCACAGTTCTTCTGAGCTCTCTCAGCCCCACCCACCCCACAGGGTGTTTAAGAACATAAGAACAAGCCAGCTGGATCAGACCAGAGTCCATCTAGTCCAGCACTCTGCTACTCGCAGTGGCCCACCAGGTGCCTTTGGGAGCTCACGTGCAGGATGTGAAAGCAATGGCCTTCTGCTGCTGCTGCTCCCGAGCACCTCGTCTGCTAAGGCATTTGCAATCTGAGATCAAGGAGGATCAAGATTGGGAGCCATAGATCGACTTCTCCTCCATAAATCTGTCCAAGCCCCTTTTAAAGCTCCCAAGGCTACTGGCCATCAACACCCCCTGTGGCAGCATATTCTCAAACACCAATCACACGCTATGCGTGAAAGAAGTGTTTCCTTTTATTAGTCCTAATTCTTCCAGCATTTTCAATGAATGCCCCCTGGTTCTAGTATTGTGAGAAAGAGAGAAAAATTCCTCTCAGTCAACATTTTCTACCCCATGCATGTTGTGAAGGGGGGAAGGGAAAGGAGTTTGTAAGCCCCTTTGGGTCTCCTATAGGAGAGAAAGGGGGGGGGGATATATAAATTCAACTCTTCTTCTTCCTCTCTTAATCTGCAGCTGCCGTCTCTTTCCAGAGGTCTCTATCATCAAAACACTCCCAAATTGGGCTTTCAACCTTTCTCCCACTTGGCAGACGTGGCCCTCAGACCACAGGGGAAGTTTATGAATTGCACACAAAGAAACATTTTCCCACTTCTCTCTGGTTCAGGGAGAGATAAAAAAGCTTGTGTAACTAATGAACATAGGGAGGGCTAAGCACAGCGGTGGCTGCTCTCTGTAAGAGCAGAACCCAGTTCTATGAAAGGCATGATCCAGCCATCCGACGGGCAAAATCATTTGTCCTTTTCCTTTCTTTACAGAAACCTCTCCGGGCCGGTTTTGTGGCTTTGGGTTTTTTTGTTTTTAAGCCGTCTTCCGTTTTGCATTTGACAAAGCAACTGCGAGAGAGACAGCTGTAATGGTACACATTCTGTATTGTACGCCCTAGGAAACAGATGGGAGGTCAGTCCTTGGGAGGAATGGCGATAAGCCAAAAGCTCTCTTTAATCTGCTCGCTCTCAGGCAGATAGAAATGGCTGCGCTGGAAAGAACAGACGAATGGCTTTGCGGGTTAAATCAAAGACCCTTTTAGCCCAGCAGGGAGGGGCCGGCCTAGGGCTTCCAACTCGAGGTTGGGAAATTTTCTGCAGATTTGGAGGCAGAGACTAGAGAAGGGGGGGTGGGCGGGTTAGGAAAGAGGGCCACAGCAAGATATAGCACCATAGTCTACTCTTCAAAGCATCCATTTCCTCTGGGGAAACGGATCTCTGTTGTCTGAGGATCAGTTGTAAAGGTCACAGCCAATGCAAAAGTCATCTCCTATTTATTTCTAGAATGCGAACCGGTGCTGGTGTAACCTCAGCTTGTGGGTTCTGTGGGGCAGTACTTGGAATGAGTTGCAAAGAACCAAATTTAAACAAAACAGTTTACTTTTCTTTACATATAACATATAACATCAACATTTAACGTTACAATTCAAGGTCCTGTTCAGGTTGCATTTCAAGTCCTTCTATTTACAGTCTACTGATATTGCCAAGTCCAAATTCTTCTTTGCAAGTTGGCTGGCTCCTGAAGACTCCAAGGGCTTGGTGAACAGGTTGCAACATGATGAAGGTCTCCAGGAGAACTCTCACCCATTACAACCACACAAGAAAACCCTGAAACAATAAACTCCAACATTTACAACATAGCAAAAACAACAACTACCTTCCCAGTAGTTTCCAACAATATTGCAATTACCTTAACAAGGTGTTAAGGGCTTATAGAAATCAAGGTCCGAGTCTGGTAGCCTTGTCCTCTGCAAAAGAGCTCTTGCAACCTCTCTGCTGCTCCGAGTCTCCACCTCCTTACTGGGTCAACCCATTCTGGGCCAACCCATTCTGGGCATGGGGGTTACACTGGATTAGAGCAGTCGTCCATCTTGTTAATGGTCAGACATTCCCATGATCCTTAGGGGCATACACGCCTCATAGGCACAGTCAGTGGTGGGATCCAAAAATTTTAGTAACAGGTTCTCCTGGCGGTGGGATTCAAACTGTGGCGTAGCGCCAATGGGGCTGGGCGGGGCACGAAGGGGGCGTGGCCAGGCATTCCGAGGCGGGGCATTCCTGGGCGGGGCTGTGGCAAGGATGCAGCCGCTGCGCCGGTCCTTGGGCGGGAAACGAATGCACGCAGGCGCAGGCTGCCACACACGCCGGTGCACCTCCTGCTAGACTGCTTCAAGTTCTGCACGCTACTGCTGAGGAGCGGAGGAGGGGCGTAACTAAGGCAAAACTCACTCACTTTACAAAAACATTCTGACTGATAAGACAGTTGTGATATTTCCAGACAAAGCTGAATACACGGATGAGTGTCTAACAGGACCAGCGTATTTATTTATTTATTCAATCCCGCCGTATCCCCACAAGGCTCAGGGCGGGTCACAACATAAAAACACAGACAATATTTAAAGCCGCTAAAATATAACTACATAGTACAATTTAGGAGCAGCAGTGGCCTAGGAGGTTAAGAGCTCGTGTATCTAATCTGGAGGAACCGGGTTTGATTCCCAGCTCTGCCGCCTGAGCTGTGGAGGCTTATCTGGGGAATTCAGATTGGCCTGTACACTCCCACACACGCCAGCTGGGTGACCTTGGGCTAGTCACAGCTTCTCGGAGCTCTCTCAGCCCCACCTACCTCACAGGGTGTTTGTTGTGAGGGGGGAAGGGCAAGGAGATTGTTAGCCCCTTTGAGTCTCCTGCAGGAGAGAAAGGGGGGATATAAATCCAAACTCCTCCTCCTCCTCCTCTCCTCCTCCTCCTCCTCCTCCTCCTCTTCTTCTTCTTCTTCTTCTACTTCTACTTCAACAGTGACATTTCAAGTTGGAGGATATATTGGGAAATTTAGTAAAGATTACAAAATACAGATCAGCTATGAGTAACGAACAGGTTTTTAACAGATGGTTCTGGCAGAGAGACAGTTAAAAGATCGGGGCCCAAGCAACGTGATTTCTGGAAATGAAAGTGTTTATGCTGAATTTAGTGGCAGAGGTGGGTGGGTGCAGAGCCCATATGGAATGAACATGTTATGTATGACTTCCCAGAGCAAGACACGGGTTATGCAACTGCCTCCGTCCTCCGCCAAAGCCAAGAGTTCATTTCAGGCGACTTTCCTTTTAGGCATCTGATGACAGTTTTCATAACAATTGCCGTGGCCACCTCTGGCGCAGCCTTGGCAACCGAGGGCAACAAACCAGAACTCAGCCGTAGCTCAGGCGGAAAATCCGGGAAAAGCAGCCTCATCGCTGAGCCTCTCGCTTTTGCCAGGAGACTTCTTTGCTCGAGATTTGTGTTGCGAAACAAAAGAGGGGAAAGAAAAGAACACTGAAAGATTTGCAAAGTTCACTTGGGAATCGGCGAGAAACAGACAACAGCTTTTCTCAAAGGCTTAGCCCTTCCTAGATTGTTTATCTTTAGCAACTGGCGAGAAAAACCTGGGCCTGATTCAAAGGGCATGTCGCTCCAACCCTTCCGGGAGCAAAGCTGTTTGCGGTCCAACTTTGGCGGGGGAAGGAAAGGTTGTCAATTTTGATTTCCACTAAAACGTATGTGCCTGAAGTGCCGCCAAATGGCAGCCGACGTGGCAACTCCTTATGAGGTTTTCAAGGCAAGAGACCATGGGCCCTTCCGCACACGCAGGATAATGCATTTTCAAACCACTTTCACAACTGTTTGCAAGTGGATGTTGCTATTCCGCACAGCTTCAAAGAGCTCTGAAAGCAGTTTGAAAGTGCATTATTCTGCGTGTGCGGAAGGAGCCTAAGGGTGATTTTGCACAGGCCAAATGTAATGCATTCAGGCCCTTTTTAAAAGCGTTATGGGGAGAGGTTCCTACAAAACTCCCCCCCCCCCAAACCCTCTTCTGGCCGTCTGTCAAGAGTGCTTTGATTGTGTCTTCCTGCATGGCAGGGGATTGGACTGGATAGCTCTTGTGGCCTCTATAATTCTTTGAGATGCGAGCAAA
Organism: Sphaerodactylus townsendi; assembly: GCF_021028975.2. NCBI lineage: Eukaryota > Metazoa > Chordata > Lepidosauria > Squamata > Sphaerodactylidae > Sphaerodactylus > Sphaerodactylus townsendi. The sequence goes on along the minus strand of NC_059429.1, from coordinate 130,373,307 downwards.
ATGCTAGAAGCAAGAACTGTCAGACCACAGCCACACAACCCAGAATACCCGCAATAGCCAGTTGATTCTGGCGAGAAAGCCTTCGATAGTACAACCCTGGTCCAAAGGTGGGATCCAGCAGGTTCTCACAGGTTTCCGAGAGTATGTTACTAATTATCTGTGTGTGCCGAGAGGGGGTTACTCATGGGTGATTTTGCCACGTGATTTTTGCCTCAGTTACGCCCCCTCCTCTCAGCAGTAGTGCGCGCAGAACTTGAAGCAGTCTAGCAGGAGGTGCACCGGCGTGCGTGGCAGCCTGCGCTTCGCGCGCAGTATGATTCGTTTCTCGCCCAAGGACCGGCGGAGCGGCTGCGTCCTTGCCACAGCCCTGCCCAGGAATGCCCCGCCCCCAAAATGCCCGGCCACGCCCCAGAATGCCCCCCAGTCCCATTGGCGCTATGCCACAGTTTGAATCCCACCACCATGGGAACCTGTTACTAAAATTTTTGGATCCCACCACTGAGTACAACCCTGGTCTAAAACTGCAACTCTGAACTGAGCTGCTACAACCATCTACCCGCCCCCGTTTTTTGTGCTTCTAACAACTTCATGATAGGCAAGAAATAAAGCAGGTAGATATCCAACTGGTGCAGCATTTCTCTCCATAAAACATAGCATTAACCCTAGATTCGTGTGTATTTGTAAAGCGTTGTCGACTTTAACAGAATCTAACAGAATGGCAATAACAGCACCTTCACTGTGCAAACTGCAACAAAAGCCACACTCTGTATGGCCTTGCAAAGTCAAATGGCTTATATAATCCCCCCCCCCCCCCGTGTGCTTTTTCTGCTCAGCTTCTTGCAACGACATGAAAATTAAAAATAGCCTTGTTTCCGTTCAAGAAGAGGGCGGTGCGATAGAGTCCCTTGTGCAATATCAGGCAGGCTTGTGGTTGCAAACAGCTTGTACGGGTCAAACCGGATGTGATTGTGGAGAAGCAGACATTGTTCCGTAGTACGGCTTGCCTTCGTACGTAGCGCCGTAGCTGGGTTGCTAACAGCCCGGCGAGACAACATGTTGCCCTGAACATATTCTTAATGTGTGGAAATGAACAGTAGTGGGAGAAACTACTGTCAACTCACGCCCAATTTATGGGGAAAAACATAGAGTTTTTGTGGTAAAAGATGTTCAGAAGTGGTTTGCCAGTCTTCAAAGCGACCTAGGTCTCACTCGGTGGCCTTTGATCTAATGCCTCTTCCGCACATGCAGAATAATGCACTTTCAACCCACTTTCACAATTGTTTGCAAGTGGATGTTGCTATTCCGCACAGCTGCAAAGCGCATTGAAAGTGGATTGAAAGTGCATTATTCTGCATGTGTGGAAGGGGCCTAATAAGAACATAAGAACAAGCCAGCTGGATCAGGCCAGAGTCCATCTAGTCCAGCTCTCTGCTACTCGCAGTGGCCCACCAGGTGCCTTTGGGAGCTCACGTGCAGGATGGGAAAGCAATGGCCTTCTGCTGCTGCTGCTGCTCCTGAGCACCTGGTCTGCTAAGGCATTTGCAATCTCAGATCAAGGAGGATCAAGATTGGGAGCCATAGATTGACTTCTCCTCCATAAATCTGTCCAAGCCCCTTTTAAAGCTATCCAGGTTAGTGGCCATCACCACCTCCTGCTGACCAGCACTATTCCAAACACTTTCAATCACCGCATCGTTGCGTGAAGAAGTGCTTCCTTTTATTAGTCCTAATTTCTTCCCCAGCATTTTCAGTGGATGCCCCCTGGTTCTAGTATTGTGAGAAAGAGAGAAAAATGTCCCTCTGTCAACATTTTCAACCCCCTGCATAATTTTATAGACTTCAATCATATCCCCACTCAGCCGTCTCCTCTCCAAACTAAAGAGTCCCAAACGCTGCAGCCTCTCCTCATAGGGAAGGTGCTCCAGTCCCTCAATCATCCTCGTTGCCCTTCTCTGCACTTTTTCTATCTCCTCAATATCCTTTTTGAGATGCAGCGACCAGAACTGGCCTAACTTGGGCTGCCTCTGTTTAGCTCCTAAGATGGAGCTAGCCAGAGCCATCCAGGTCAGGGCAGGTAAATATTATCCCCAGGGAAATGGTGTCCCTATAAACGTTTGTCAAAGAGGCGGCGCGTTCTTTCCCCTCCAGTCGGCTGGCATCCTTACCTAATTGGTCACCAATTGTGGCTTCTACAGTTCAACAGGAAGAGGTTTGCTGGGCGTCTTGGTTTGCTTTGTACACCACAAGTTGTGTCTTGCACAACACAGTCCTGGCTCGCTGTCCCCTTTCTGAGCTGTGTGTGAGCAACACTTCCTCTGAATCGGGTCAGCTGAGGCTGAGTCAGTGAACCACACGGCAGCGCTAACATTTGATACTACAATGGAAACTGCTGATTGGAGTTACAGTTTGGTAAATAAAAGCTCTTATTTTAAAATCGTCATAGGGTTGCCAGTCTCCAGGTGGGGACTGGAGATCTCCAGGAATTTTGACTGATCCCCAGAAGAGAAGAAGAGAAGTTTGGATTTATATCCCCCCCTTTCTCTCCTGTAAGGAGACTCAAAGGGGTTTACAATTTCCTTCCCCTTCCCCTTCCCCTTCCCCTTCCCCTCCACAACAAACGCCCTGTAAGGTGGGTGGGGCTGAGAGAGCTCCGACGAACTGTGACTAGCCCAAGGTCACACAGCTGGTGTGTGCTGGAGTGCACAAGCTAATCGGGTCTACCAGATAAGCCTCCACAGCTCGAGTGGCAGAGCGGGGAATCAAACTTGGTTCCTCCAGATTAGAGTGCACCTGCTCTTAACCACTACACCACGCTGGCTCTCAAGACAGGAGATGAGATTGCCTGGAAAAAATGACTGCTTTCATGGGTACAAAACCACGTCGAACCCAGTGGTTGTGTGGAACACTTAGGTCGAACGCAGCTTGAACTTAGGTCGATAACACAAGTGCGGAATCAACCTATAACAATTACACTGAGGGATGTATCTCTCTGTCCTGCACTGGTGAAACCTCACCTGGATTATTGTGTTCAGTTCTGGGCACCACAGTTCAAGAAGGAGACTGACAAGCTGGAATGGGATCAGAGGAGGGCAACCAAAATGGTCAAAGGCCCGGAATCCATGCCCCACGAGGAGAGACTTAGGGAGCTGGGGATGTTTAGTTTGGTGAAGAGAAGGTTAAGAGGTGGCATGATAGCCATGTTTAGATATTTGAAGGGATGTCATGTTGGTGAGGAAGCAAGCTTGTTTTCTATGGCTCCACAGACTAGGACCAGGAGTAATGGGTTCAAGGTGCAGGAAAAGAAATTCCACCCAAATGTCAGGAAAAAAACTGTACTACCTGGTAGTGTGGTGGAGTCTCCTTCTTTGGAGGTTTTTAAAGAGAGCCTGGATGGCCATCTGTCAGGAGTGCTTTGATTGTGTGTTCCTGCAATTCAGGGGGTTGGACTGGATGGCCCTTGGGGTCTCTTCCAGCTCTGTGATTCTATAACCTTTTGTGTCCCTTCCCCTCTCTTCCCCTGCCCTTTCCATCTCCGCTTCGAAATCCCCAGAAATTTTCCAACCCTAAATGCCCTGTACATTATGATAAGAGCAGGCTGTTATCAGCTGCCCTGCCCTGAGTTAATAAAAATGTTTTCCCTTCATTGCTAATCTCTAGAAAAACAATTCTGACAGCCAGCGGTAAGGTTTGCACAAAACCTGATAAGACCCCAAGGGAGCATGAAAGGAGCGGTTGTAAGCAAACATGGGCCTCTCTCACGTGAATCATCAATAAGCCTTAATGTACAAGGTGCCGAGGGAGAAACAAACTTTGTCACCTTTTCTTGCAGTGTTTATTTTGAAAGACTCCCCCCTCCCCCAGGGTGGGGTAGTGGTTAAGAGCAGGGGACTCTAATCTGGAGAACCGTGTTTGATTTCCTGCTCCTCCGCAAGACTTGCGGACTCTTATCTGGTGAGTCAAATTTGTTTCCCTGCTCCTCCACATAAAGCATGCTGGGTGAACTTGGGCCAGTCCAGGGGTCTGCAACCTGCGGCTCTCCAGATGTTCATGAACTACAAATCCCATCAGCCAATTGGCCATGCTGGCAGGGGCTGATGGGAATTGTAGTCAGTGGTGGGATCCAAAAATTTTAGTCACAGGTTCCCATGGTGGTGGGATTCAAACTGTGGCAGCCAGCTTTCCAATGGGAGCTAGGTGGAGTGGGAAGGGCATGATAGAGGCGTGGCTCGGGAGCATTCCGGGGGCGGGGCATTCCTGGGCGGGGCTGTGGCAAGGATGCAGCCACTGCGCCGGTCCTTGGGCGGGAAACGAATGCACGCAGGCACAGGCTGCCACGCACGCCGGTGCACCTCCTGCCAGACTACTTCAAGTTCTGCGCGCTACTGCTGAGAGGAGGGGCGTAACTAAGGCCAAAATCATGTGGCAAAATCACCAGTTAGTAACCCCCTCCCGGCACACACAAATAATTAGTAACCTACTCTCGGGAACCTGTGAGAACCTGCTGGATCCCACCTCTGATTGTAGTCCATGAACATCTGGAGAGTCGCAGGTTGCAGACCCCGGCCCTGGGCTAGTCACTGTTCTCTCAGAACTCTTTCAGCCCTACCTGCCTCGCAAGGTGACTGTTGTGGGGAGAGGAAGGGAAGGAGTTGGCAAGCCACTGTGAAACTCCTGGTTAAAGGGGGTGTAAAGCCAGAACTCCTCCTCTTTCTTCTGTAAATACAGCCCTGTGGCACAGAGTGACAAGATGCAATATTGCAGTCAAAGGTTTGCTCACCACCTGAGTTCGATCTGGACAGAAGTCAGTTACAGGTAGTTGGCTCTGGGTTGACTCAGACTTCCACCTGTTCCGAGGTCTGCAGAATGAGAACCAGCTTGCAGTGGGTAAAATGTAGATGACTGGGGAAGGCCATGGGAAACCACCCCATAAATATAGTCTGCTTAGTAAATGTGATAATGCAAGCCTCACCACCAACCTTCCCTCACCCCAATACTAACTTCCAACCTCCCACCATCATACTTCCAACCTTCCCACTAAAGCTTATTGCAGGGTATATGTTTCCTCTCCCATCCTTTTCTAGGGCCTATTGCAGTGATGGCGAACCTTTTCAAGACCGAGTGCCCAAATTGCAATTCAAAACCCACTTATTTATCGCAAAGTGCCGATACAGCAATGTAACCCAAATACTGAGATTTTAGTTTAGAAAAAACAGTTGGCTCCAAGGTGTGCGTTACTTGGAAGTAAGCTTGGTGGTAGTTGGTGGCTTTGCTTTGAAGCAACTGTGCAACTCTTCCAATGAGTGAATCACGACCCTAGGAGGGTTTACTCTGAAGCAAGCCCCATTGCCAGCAACCAAGCTTACTTCCAGGTAAAGGATTGCACTTTAGTTCTTTGCATGAAAATCAGTGGGGTTTAACAGCACTTAACAGGGATACCTACACTGCTTCCCCAAAACTAGGTCTTCGGTTTAATCCTAATAATCAAGCCCAGCGACTCAGGCTAGCCTAGATATGTGTGTGTGTGTGTGGGGGGGACTCTATTTGCACGTGCCCCCAGAGAGGGCTCTGAGTGCCACCTGTGGCACCCATGCCAGAGGTTCGCCACCACTGGCCTATTGCATCTCCCCCGCAATGGGCTTTGCTGCTAGTTGATTACTAATGCACATTCTTGAAGGTGGTTGTACAGGACTGCCAATGAGTAAACATATCCAGCTTCCAGAAACAGGGTGGGTGGGCTTAGTGCGTCAGACTGTGCAGCAGATTGAAAGTATCTACATCAGTAAAAACCCTGAAACCCCTATTTTGTTTTGAAAGTCCGAGCTTCAAAGGAAGCCATTCCCGAAGATCTACGTACACAGAGAATTGTTTACCTTTCCTTGCTTCCAAAGAACGAAGAATGGCGTACACAATTCTACCTGATTTTATTTTGGATTCACATCTACCCTGCGAGGTAGGCTGGACCTAGACTGTCTAAAGTCATCACAAGACCCTTCCCAACATTAGCAGAGAGCTGGACTAGATGGACTCTGGCCTGATCCAGCTGGCTTGTTCTTATGTTCTTATTAGGCCCCTTCCACACATGCAGAGTCCTAAGCTGCAAAATAAGATATGTTGAACCGGAGCTGCCAGGATTCCAGGACCTGTGCCCAGGTGTGTTTATCTGCAGTCAGAGTGTGCTGGGAACCAGAGTGGAACCGGTTTTGTTTGTTGTGTTCCAAAGTGCATTAAGATCCAGCCTCCGGGACGAATGAGCCACACTAAATTGGCAGCCTCGAACACCCTCCTTGTTTTTGCCAAATGCTTTGTTTGCCAAACGTTTTGCAGGTACAGCCGGGGTGTTTCCTTATAGTCTCAAATCAGCGCTTTTCTCGCAGTCCTTTTTATATCTTGCTTACCGGTTCCCCCAGAGTGTCTCTCGACGAGCAATCTGCCCGCGCAACCGCCCCAGCAGTACCACAATGAAATTTAAGTACCCAACAATTATGTGACGCCCAACTTCTAAATCTTACCCTTCTCTATGATCGGAGCTACTTATGCACATAGGTTGCAGAGCTGACCCAAACTAGCTGTTGGTACAGATGCCAGTTTGTCTACAACCGGAACGAATTGCCCAAGAGGAATGTCGTGCCCCCGGCTCTATGGGCCAATTCAGACTCTGCAACTCCGGGTTAGGAACCTTTATTGATAGACATCGGTCGGCCAAAGAGAAGCTACCGCGTTTCCCCCAAATATAAGACAGTGTCTTATATTAATTTTTGCTCCCAAAGATGCGCTATGTCTTATTTTCAGGGGATGTCTTATTTTTCTGTGTTGTGTTCGTCGGGCATGCTTCCAAACAAAAACTTGGCTATGTCTTACTTTTGGGGGATGCCTTATATTTCGCACTTCAGCAAAACCTCTACTACGTCTTATTCTCAGGGGGTGTCTTATATTCGGGGAAAACAGGGTAGTTCTGAGAACGGTCTCAAATAACCCAACTGTATCAACCCCCTCCCCCCTTTGCCTTTCCGCCTCCCAATTCCACCCCTCCATCCCTCACTACACAGAGACTCAAGGTCAGGAACACAGAGATAAATCCGCCACCTGGCCCCACAATGAACAAAAGGGAAAGGTACACAGCCACAGGGTGAACAAGAGATAATATGTACCAACTAAGTTGAAACGATGGCTTCAAAAGCAAATACTTCCCATTGGAGTGAAGTAATTTTACTTCTAAGTAACAATAACAATGTATTGTCAAAGGCTTTCACGGCCGGAATCACTGGGGTGCTGTGTGGTTTCCCGGCCGTATGGCCGTGTTCTAGCAGCATTCTCTCCTGACGTTTCGCCTGCATCTGTGGCTGGCATCTCCAGAGGATCCTCTGAAGATGCCAGCCACAGATGCAGCCGAAACGTCAGGAGAAAATGCTGCTAGAACACGGCCATACAGCCCGGAAACCACACAGCACCCCAACAATAACAATAATGCACAAACGTACAACTAAATATACAGAACTAGCAATAAAGCAAGGCTAGTCGCAATCTAGACGAGGGCCGACCACGTTAAGAAACTTCAAGGCCCCTAAGTAGAGTTGAGATAAAGACTCTGAGTGTAATAACAACAGTAATCAATCAGACTGCACTCTGCCAGTTTTTTCCCTGCTTCTCACAAACGTCCTTGCTTTTGAAGTAGTTGTTGCAGCCCGGTTGGTACATATTACCTCTTGGCCACCTGGCCCCAGGCACGGCTACTTCGTTACACTAGCCAAAAGTGAAACTTTCCATCACCTTATCCGTCTCCCCGCACTCCTCGGTGTAGTCCCAATGGATGCCAGACTCCGCCCTGATAATGAAGTCGTTACGGACGACGCAATGAAGAGACGAGACGCAGCGATATCTTGTTTGGCCCTCGTCTGACCCTGACATCTGGGTCATTTGACATCTAACGAGGTTACCATGCCTCCCTCTGGGGGAGGACGGGGAGGGAATTAAAATTAGGATGTTGGACCCACTTATGTTTTATTCTGCTAATTATTTCAACTGTTGCTGCTTTTAATGTTTTAATTGTTATGTATTGTTTTATCTGCTGTACACCGCCCAGAGCCCTCCGGGGATGGGGCGGTATAAAAGCCTAAAATATACAAACAAACAAACAAACAAACAAACAAACAAACAAACAAACAAACAAACAAACAAACAAACAAACTGGTGGAGAGAAGCCAGCGGCTCTGGCTAGTTTGGCCAGTCTGCCGAGCTGGGGTCCCTGGCACCTTTATTAAGGGTTTGGGAAGGCGGGAGAGCGGGAGGAAGTTGCGCAATTCATGACTCAGCGGAGGGCTGCGTATGTGCAGTGAGAAACGTTCCTGTCTGGGTCGAATGCACATTCAGGCATCTTGTGACCCGGGTGTCTGGGGGATCTCGTGATGTGCGTACATGTGAGCCCAGGAGGGGACAGATGGCGCAGGCATTCCTGTGCACTTTCTGAAGCTCTACTGGCTTCGCTAACGCACCCCTACATGATAAGGAAGCTGAGATTCAGGTGGTTGTTTTTTATAGAGCGGATGTCAGGTGAGACAGAACTGTACCCATTTTAAGGTGTTTTCAGCTGTTGATCAGCAGTGAGGGCATACTCCCGTTGCCTTCTGAGTTCTGCAAATAGTTCTGCCTTAAGAATGCCAACCTCCAGGTGGTGCCCGGAGCTCTCAAGGCTATAGAGATCAGCCCCTCTTTCAGGCTTCCAGGAATTTCCCATCAGAGCTAGCAGTCCTAAAGAGCCGGGTTTGATTCCCCACTCCTCCAGATGAACAGCGGACTCTTATCTGGCGAACCCAGTGGTGGGATCCAAAAATTTTAGTAACAGGTTCCCCTGGTGGTGGGATTCAAACTGTGGCGTAGCACCAATGGGGCTGGGCGGGGCACAATGGGGGCGTGGCCGGGCATTCCGGGGCGGTGCGCCGGTCCTTGGGCGGGAAACGAATGTACGCAGGCGCAGGCTGCCACGCACGCCGGTGCACCTCCTGCTAGACTGCTTCAAGTTCTGCGCGCTACTGCTGAGAGGAGGGGCGTAACTAAGGCAAAAATCACGTGGCAAAATCACCAATGAGTAACCCCCTCTCGGCACACACAAATAATTAGTAACCTACTCTCGGGAACCTGTGAGAACCTGCTGGATCCCACCTCTGGGCAAACCAGATTTGTTTTTCCTGCTGGGTCAGTCTGTGTCAGAAAGGGGGAATTGGAGGAAAGGGGCAACATAGTCCAGACGGAATCTTTGGGAGACGGGGGTTAGTTTCAGGTTTTGGTGGCAGATTACCTGGGCACTGTCTAGAGCAGGGGTGTCCAACCTTTTTGAGCCAGTGGACACATTTAGAATTCGAAGACAATGTGGGGGGCACAGCTGTAAAATGGCTGCCACAAAATGGCAGCCGTAGCTTACTTGTCGTCTCACGGTGAAACTCCCTGCGGTGGCAGCTACTGACAAACATTAGGAAAAAAAAATCTGCACAGCTTTTCAGACGCCTGGCTGGAGACAAGCCTGACCTATTTTCCAAAAGTACTCTTGGGTCGCCAGGAAAGGTGGTGGCGAATGGCCATACTAGCAGGGGCTGTTGGGAATTGTAGTCCATGAATGTCTGAAGCACCAGAGTTGGATATCCCTGGTCTAGAAGCATGTCCTGGGAGCCACTGCAAAGTGCAGGTCCTTGGGTACTGTCAGGGTCCCCCTCCAGAGTATCAAGGGGGGGGGCTGATGCCATCCCTCCAATCCCTACCCAGGTGCCCCGGCCTCACCCCTATTCTAGGAAGGAGTGGTCTATATGTGTGGGTCTAAACTCCCTCAGGGCCTGCCTGGCCCGGCCACCTCCGTCCAACCTGGGAGCCTGTTAACGCCACAGGACTCCCCCTCTACACCCTCGTCCCGTTCACACCTCCCTAGTCCTCCTCCTCCCCTCGCTTCCTCCTTTCGCTCTGTTCCTCTCCTCCGGCCTCTGGTCTCCGACCCTTCCACGCTACCCCCTGCCTTCCACCCAACAAATCCCCCAGGTGCCTCCATTCCTCCCCCTTTATTCCCTCTTCGCCTCGCTCCTGCCTTGAAAACACCCCCCTTTTCCAGCCCCGCCTCCCGCCCAACCGCCTTGCCCGGCCCGGCAGCACCGGAGGGTCCGGGTCAGCGGTGTCCCCAGTGCCGACAGCTGGCCTGGCCGCTGACGCGTCCTGGGCTCCCTCCTGGGGAGCGGCCGGCTGTCGAGTCCCCCATTGGCTGCCCTGATGCTCCGGGCCGTGTCATTTCCTCGCCGCTGGGGAGGGCCCGGCTGCCCGTCCCCTGTCGCCGCCTCCCCCTCCGGCTTCTGTCTGGCGCCGGGGAAGCGTGTCTTCGCAGGAGGGAAGGACCTTGCCGGAGCGTCAACGGAGGGACTCCTTGTCCCATCCGTCCGGCGTGTCAGGGAGCCCCCGGCTTCCCGACTCAGCGACGGTGGGCGTGGCGACGGAGGTAGTAAGTCCGGGGAGGGGGGGTTCCCCGCTCCCGGACAGGTACCTTGCAGTCTCTGCAGTGACCAACTCAAAAGTTAATTCCTGGCACGTGTTAGATTTCAGACAAATTTGAACCAGACACAAGCTGTTTAAAAGGCTGCTCAGGTTTTTATTAAGTTTTCCAATAGGCAAGTAAAAAGTAAACAAAAGAAAAGTTAAGGTCTGCGTGGGAAGAAAACAAAGATGTACCTGCACCGACCAAAAAAGTAGAAAAGGATGACGTAGAAGGTGTTATTTTTTTCCTTAGTTGCCGTATTTTGTTTGTATAAAAACCTACATCTAGACACCCACAGCAGCCAGCCTACTCTACAGGGAGGGGGAAGTGGAAAATGGGCTCTGTCTCCTAGCGTTCAAGTCAGAAGCAGCCGCCAGGGGGGGCCTCAGCCACCTCACGCCGAGGACCCGGAGTTCGGTTTGCTGGGTTCGCTGACGTGGCGCTTCCTCATGACTTCCGGAGCCAGGCCACATGTGATCATGCCGTTCGCCATCTGCAAAGTGACTGAGCTGCGGGGTCAACAGAAAAGAGGTTTTCAGAACAAGCGGCGTTAGCGGAGAGCAGCACCATTCAATATCCAATCACCCATCGCAAATCCATCCCATGGGGAGGTCAGGGATTGCCCCTGGTTTATTTATTTATTAGTTTTATATACAGCGGAACCTCGGTTTTCACTGCCTTCAGTTTTCATTGGTTTCTTATCGATTTTTTCAGTGAAAATTTTGTCTCAGTTTTCATCGATTTGCAGTAAGGTGCAAGGGTTTGTGGAGAAAAATCACCCGGACAAAGCTGTTGTGGGCTGTGTCTGCAACTTGTTTAATGACAATGTCTTGCCCCATTTCAGACAAATCTTAAAGAGGCGTCAGAAACAGCCCTCTTTGGACAGCTTTCTGGCGCAACATTGGTCCACTGGCTCTGAAGCTGGTCCTAGTGTTATTGTTTGTTCCTGTTTTCAGCATTAACCACTATGTTTATTCACCAAAAAATATGCTTTTGGTATGTTTTTTGGAGTGCCTAGAACGGAATGATTGGATTTACATTGATTCCTATGGAAAAGTTTGCCTCGGTTTTCATCGGTTTCGGTTTTCATCGATTCTTTTTGGACAGATTACCAACGAAAACCGAGGTTCCACTGTACCGCCCTGCCCCGAAGGGCTCTGGGCGGTGCACAACATATAAATTGAAGTAGAGCACAGTTTAAAACATAACAAATACAACTAAAATAACATTGGTTTTAGTAACTGCACTGATTGTAATGATAAATTGTATATATATGGATATTGTTGTGCACCGCCCAGAGCCCTTCGGGGATGGGGCGGTCTACAAATCCAAATAATAAATAATAAATAAATATATATATATGGCTCTAAAGGATTAAATAGTTAAAACCTCTATTTAAACACAGCGTTACAGCATATAATGCCTCGTATCCGGCAGCAAAAACCCTCCCAAGAGGGGAGCGGTAGGTCCCTCAGATGTTATGAGGTCCATCAGAGAGGGGAGGGGAGATGCATTCCTAACTCAACGTTACAAATATATACAAAATATATTGCATACAAATATATTACAAAATATATTGCCGGTGACTGTATCTAGTTGATTGAGATGTATTCCTACTTCAGTGTAATCACTACAAGATATATGCAACCAGCCTGCTATATGTTGCCACTGCTCTTATGGGGCATTCTTTCCTTGATCTTTTCTTTATGGCTTCACACGCTACACAGATAACTAGGCTTACCCCTGACATTTCTACTCCTATGGGAAACGGGATGTTTCCGTTGCCCTGTGGGGAAAGGAAGCCAGGTGGCTTTATCTCTCTAAGCTGGGTACTTTGTTGCCTTCCAATAAACGCATCTGATCAACAATACAGTATTGATTCAAGGTTCAAGACCTAACAGTGAAATTCCCACACTTAACTGGAATTTTTATTAATTTAACTCATTCATTTACACCCTGCCATAAATAGAGGGAGAAGAATTCATTTTCATACTCTTTTCACTACCTTTAAATGGCTTGCAATCGCTGTCTCTTCCCCACCGCACGAGACACACTTTATAAGGTAGGTGGGGGCAGTGGTGGGATCCAAACGTTTTAGTAACAGGTTCCCATGGTGGTGGGATTCAAACTGTGGCGTAGCACCAATGGGGCTGGGCGGGGCATGACAGGGGCGTGGCCGGGCATTTCGGGGGCAGGGCATTCCTGGGCGGGGCTGTGGCAAGGACGCAGCCACTGCGCTGGTCCTTGGGCAGGAAATGAATGAACGCAGGCGCAGGCTGCCACGCACGCCGGTGCACCTCCTGCTAGACTGCTTCAAGTTCTGCGCGCTACTGCTGAGAGGAGGGGCGTAACTAAGGCAAAAATCACGTGGCAAAATCACCAATTAGTAACCCCCTCTCGGCACACACAAATCATTAGTAACCTACTCTCGGGAACCGGTGAGAACCTGCTGGATCCCACCTCTGGGTGGGGGTGAGAGAGCTGAGAGAACTGTGACTAGCCCAAGGTCACTCAACATGTGGAGGAGTGCAGAATCAAACCTGGTTCACCAGATTAGACTCCGCCACTCCCATGGAATCAAACCCGGCTCTCCAAATTAAGAGCCCGCCTTTCACGTGGAGCAGCAGGAAATCAAACACAGTTCACGACTTTAGAGTCCGCTGTTCACGTGGCGGAGTGGGGGATCAAACCCGTTTCACCAGGTTAGAATCCACCACTCTTAACTATTATGATATGTAGAGAATTATGTAAGCTACTTTGGGTCCCTGCTGGGTAGACAGGAAGGGTATAAATGAAGTTAAATTTAAAATATGGCTAATAACAGACCTGCCGAAACTCTTTCCAGCTTTTGAGAGGCGGCCACTTACTTTTCTGGGGATTCCGACACAGTTGTCATGACCGGATGAGTCGGCTTTCCAAAGAAGAAGCTAGCCCACCAGTGGCCCGGGTCAGATTTCGGGAGACCTAGGAGAAGAGAGACACTTGTCAGAATCCGCAACAGGAAGACGTCTCCAAATGGCGCAGCAGGGCGTGGCATGCATGCCTTCCCTTGGAAAATATCCCTCGCTGGCAGATTACAATAAAGTTAGAATTTAGAACTGCAGCCCACAATTCATGGAACTCTGCTGGAAGGCCGGCTTTGACAACACAGGACTGGCCTCAAGTTATCTGGGAAAGAAGGAGAAGAGTTGGATTTATATCCCCCCTTTCTCTCCTGCAGGAGACTCAAAGGGGCTGACAATCTCCTTGCCCTTCCCCCCTCACAACAAACACCCTGTGAGGTAGGTGGGGCTGAGAGAGCTCCGAAGAACTGTGACTAGCCCAAGGTCACCCAGCTGGCGTGTGTGGGAGTGCACAGGCTAATCTGAATCCCCCAGATAAGTCTCCACAGCTCAGGCGGCAGAGCGGGGAATCAAACCCAGTTCCTCCAGATTAGATATAAGAGCTCTTAACCTCCTACACCACAGCTGCTCCTAAGAAGCATATAAATGTATGGTCAAAGGCTTTCACGGCCAGAATCACTGGGGTGCTGTGTGGTTTCCGGGCTGTATGGCCATGTTCTAGCAGCATTCTCTCCTGACGTTTCGCCTGCCTCCGTGGCTGGCATCTTCAGAGGCTCTCCAGATTAGAGTCCACTGCTCTTAACCACTACACCACACTGGCTCTCCAGTTAGCAAAACCATCCAAGTCAAAGCTACGCATGTGCTTAAATGTTGTTTACAGACAGAGAGGGCCGTGGTCTGTGTCCCACCCTTTGAAGACCCAGACAACCTTTCAAGAGATGGCTCAACGGGACAGCCCCAATTAGACGGCCCAGGGGCCCGTCAGCTTCTGCAAATGGTAGCCAGGATACTTACTCGGATGGTGAGGGATCACCTCCCCATACTCAGCACTTCCACAGGAGCTGTTGCTAGAAGTGGAACCCAGACGCCCTGAAAGACAAATAAGCCCCGCCCCATTAGACATTAAGCCCTATTTGGTCCTACTCTTGATCACAGGCAGATAAGAGCAGTGGTGGGATCCAAAAATGTTAGTAACAGGTTCCCATGGTGGTGGGATTCAAACTGTGGCGTAGCGCCAATGGGGCTGGGTGTGGCCCGATGGGGGAGTGGCTGGGCATTCCTGGGGTGGGGCATTCCTGGGCGGGGCTGCGGCAAGGACACAGCCACTGCGCCAGTCCTTGGGCGGGAAACGAATGCACGCAGGCGCAGGCTGCCACGCACGCCGGTGCACCTCCTGCTAGACTGCTTCAAGTTCTGCGCGCTGCTGCTGAGAGGAGGGGCGTAACTAAGGCCAAAATCACGTGCCAAGATCACCAATTAGTAACCCCCTCTCGGCACACACAAATAATTAGTAACCTACTCTCGGGGACCTGTGAGAACCTGCTGGATCCCACCTCTGCATAAGAGTAACCCCAGGGCAGCCTACGAGAGCTCCTTCCAACATTTCCAAGCAATGCTCTGCTACCTCAACCAAATACAATCAAAACTATAAGAGACTACACAGTACGTTAATAATCTACAGATGTGTGAACAGCGTATTGCACATTCAAAACAAGCAATTTAATCAATAAAGCATAAACAGTCAAGATTCGCACCAGGGAGCACATCATTATATTACAACTCCGGGAAAACACAAATCACGTGCAAGTTATTTATATACTTGCGTATAATTGGCATTTTTGAGAAATTGTAACGTAATGTTGAACTCACTGGTGCGAATCTTGGCACGGCTCGGGAGGAAGATGCCAAAGCCCACGCAGATTGAAAGATTGTCTTTGGATAGCTGAAGAGTCAACGATGGGCTTACAACACTCTTAAGCAGAGCAAGCTCAGACCCAAAAGAACCACACACATCCTGCAACCTTGCTGAAGATGCCCCCCCTCTGCCTTCTGTAGACCTCCAAAATCATTTCATATTTATTTCGTTTATAACTTTTCCTCTCCTCAGTTTTATCTTCCCAGCAACCCTGCAAGGTGGGTTAGGTCAAGAGGGTGCGGCAGGTCCAAAGTTGCCCAGCGAGCTTTTGTTTCAGAGTGAGGATTCGAAACTGTGTCTTCCAGATCCTAGTCTGGTACTCTAACCACTACACCCACACTGCACTGGCTCTCTGAAGTGGATCACTTGTGAGCAGTTTTAACTGGGCAGCATTTGCTGCCGGATCCGATTTTAACATGATGTTTCAGCACTGTGTGGTTAAAAAAAATTCAGTGAGTCAAATACTGCAACGAACCATTTACAATACTACCCCATCACGTATGGAAAAGGGATCACTGAAATGTGACTGAGAACGTGATGTCCTATTTTGCTATAGTTTGATATATATATTTTATGTACACAAATATCTTAATTTAAAAATAATAAGAAGAACAACAATTAATTTTGAATGTTTCTTTTAAATACATCAACACTTTTTAAATTTGAAATTAGGAAATAGATACGTAATAGATTAATTAATCTCAGAATTAAGTTTAAAGACAGGCTGAAAGGGTTAAATACAAACGTTGAAAGCACTTAGGAATGTAACAATACGATTGAAGTTGATCTTTGATCCATTAAGGAAAGATTAGTGAATAATCAAAAGAAAATTACTCCTGAAGTACAGCAAGGAAGTCTTTTAATTTTGTTGTATAAAATGAGAGTTATAATGTTAGATATCTGTATGGTATTGTAACCAAATATGGTTTTTGTTACATATCTGTGTTTTTGTTACATATCTGTGTAAACCACTTCTTCTCTTTAACATTTCAATAACTTTTTTTTAAAATGTGACAATGTCCCACGGCTTCCCAATGGATGGGGTGAAGAAGAAGAAGAGTTTGGGTTTATATCCCCCCTTTCTCTCCTGTAAGGAGACTCAAAGGGGCTTACAAACTCCTTTCCCTTCCCCCCCCCCTGCACAACAAACACCCTGTGAGGTAGGTGGGGCTGAGAGAGCTCCCAAAAACTGTGACTAGCCCAAGGTTACCTAGCTGGCATGTGTTGGAGTGCACTAGCTAATCTGGTTCCCCAGGTAAGTGTTTACAGCTCAAGTGGCAGAGCAGGGAAACAAACCCGGTTCTCCAGATTAGCACGCACCTGCTCTTAACCACTACACCGCGCTGCCTCTGAGGCTCCTAACCGGATCTCCGTGGCGACTGTTCCAAAATTAACTCAGTGAAAAGAGGCAGTCGCTGAGTCCTGTACGGAAGTATATTTTAGTATCCAAAGTTTTAAGGAAACCTTAAAAGATATGCACTTTTCGCTATAAGCCAAACAGCTGTTCTCCCGCAAAACGGCTATTCTTAGCCGATGCTAAGAACCGGGGTGGGAACGAGCGTCTCCCCCACTTTGCAGGCCGGGCCAATGGCTTGCCGCCCTGTGGATGAAAACTGGCCCGGAGCCCAGAGAAAGACAAACAAAATCCTGCAAGCTGGCATTTGCTGGGCGTCTAAAAACAGCCTTTGTTTCGCCAAGTTGTTGGGTCCGGCCTTTTAAGGAGTCTGATTGGAAGCAAGAACTTTGCTCTCTCTCTCTCCATACAGACTCTCGAGCGTTCAGAGTCAGATCTGACCTATTACAGGGACTGACAAAGGCAGGGAAGAATTCAGCCCTTGCTCTGGGAATCTTTCCTTGCAAAATTCAGATGCCGGTTAGGAACCACTAGCTCACTTGCAGCCTATTTTCTTCCCCTCTCTCCTAGAACTGAAATCCAAATTGCTCTGCCCTAAACGGCATTCCAGAAAGCGTTTTGAGTCACCGAGGTTGGAAAAAACCACTTCTTAGAAAGGAGATAACCACTGGTCCAGCTAGCCTGGTATGGGCCAGCTGGCAGCATTTGTCGAGCTCTCCTGGCTGAAGGCTCCTGAAGCAGAGAAAGAAGCCAGAACTTGTGCCTTCAAGGTGCTCCCACTGCCGCCCCCCAGGACCCTGTTCTTACTTCGGTAGTAGTCATGGGTAGCCACAAGGGAGCCGCTGGACGGGATTGCTGCCATGTTTCTTGGTCTTTGTTCTTGTGCTGTTGTAAACCTGAAGACACAAAACGTGAGGCGATTGTGAGGGAACATGCATGCACTAATGTTCAGTGAACATTGCCCAAAAAGTACATCTGCTATCTGGTACTTCAGAAGGGACTTTGAGAGATCAAGAATCCCGTCACCTGAACCCAGGAAAAGCTGAACAGTGAAGAAACCTTTTTCACATCTTCCTTATTTTCAATTTGGTCCCCAGCTGGAGTAAAAGCGCGTCCAAACTGGAATGCACAGGAGCGCTACAATCTTTCCTTCCCCGTAGCCAACAGATTCCAGCCTGTTTTCTTGCATGGTCTGTTTAATCCTACAGTAAATTTACTAGCTACTAATGTATACTAAATAACAAGTCTGTCAGTAAAGAAATATTTAATCCAGCCCCTCCACCTTCTGCCAACATACTAGTCTGGCTCAAAAAAAGATGTTAGTAGGATTGTATTTTCCTCCACCACAGAACTCAACATGCTGGCGTAGGAGGTTAAGAGCTCGTGTATCTAATCTGGAGGAACCGGGTTTGATTCCCAGCTCTGCCACCAGAGCTATGCAGGCTTATCTGGGGAATTCCTGTGCACTCCCACACATGCCAGCTGGGTGACCTTGGGCTAGTCACAGCTTCTCGGAGCTCTCTCAGCCCCACCTACCTCACAGGGTGTTTGTTGTGAGGGGGGAAGGGCAAGGAGATTGTCAGCCCCTTTGAGTCTCCTGCAGGAGAGAAAGGGGGGATATAAATCCAAACTCTTCTTCTTCTTCTTCTTGGGCCCTAGTGCCTATCTATCCCGCTTGGGCCCTAGCGCCTATCTATCCCTGCTTCCTCCCCATCGGTTTGAAAGCGAAAATACAATGAATTATAAATCCTCTTGTATCAAAGTACCGTGTTCAGTGATGTACAAAACAATGCTTTTGAGAAAGACAGGGCATAAAAACAAACAGTCATTCTCACATTTGTTTGGGACTAGATTCTAATGTGGAAGCATACAATTTTCTCAACCGTGGCACCTCCAACTGACTTCGCTAACGTCTTTTTCTGAGACAGCTTCATCTAGTATTTAATTTATTTATGTTATTACAGTCTGCCTTTCTCCACAGGGCTCGAGACAGATCGCGCAGGAATCAGAACCAATTGTGTGGGATATCCAGAAAGAACGCAATACGATCGGGATTGTCGCAGTCCGGAACCAGCCAGAAGTCTGCGAACGGAACTGAAGCAAAAAGCGGCCGTTAACACGGCTCGTCAAAACAATGCAAAAATTGAATAGCCACAGGTGAATAAGAGCAACAGGCTGTGTAACATATGCACAGCAGTCCCTAAACCTTTAGTCAAGAAAAAGGGTAGCAAACTAAGGCTGCTTCCGCACAGCAAATGCATAATGCAGTTGGGATAAAGTAACCCGTTGAAGTGTGTTGTGGAGCTGAAGGTGGTTGCATTTGGTAGATTTCTGATGCTATTAGAGCTCGGTATTGAGTAATCTTCAGTAGGATCCCCTTTATCTGCCGACGTTACCATCTGTGGCTGGCATCTTCAGAGGATCCCTTATCTACAACTGCCTAAGATCCTCTGAAGATGCCAGCCACAGATGCAGGCGAAACGTCAGGAGAGAATGCTGCTAGAACACGGCCACACAGCCCGGAAACCACACAGCACCCCAGTGATTCCAGCCGTGAAAGCCTTCGACAATACAACCCGTTTTCCTGTTTTCACGTTCGCATGCGTTCTGTCCAGGCAGAGATTGGAGCCCACGGAAATAATCTGGGTTGTTGTCGCGCCTTCGTACAGATGTGCGTCTATTTTTTTTAATTACCTCCCGCCCACGCATAGCTACGTAGGCATTCACAAATGAACCACTACAGCTATCTCGATGTCCCACAACACAACCAGCTGTACCTGCATAGCTGTGCAAATGCAAGCCACAAAAATGTGAAAAGGAAGCTAAATCTGGAAGTTTTATCGAGAGTGCCTGCAACCTGGGATTTTGAAGAGGATTGCTTGTTTAGCGATTTTCAAAAAGACTTCGTTTGGGGAAAATAATACGAAACAGGCTCGTCTAGGGGGCGGGATCTGTGAAAACCAAATAGTATTTTTTTTTAGTGTCCTACACCTGTGTTTCTTGGCCCATGTGGAGGGGCCGAAGGTTTTCAGGATTTCCTCTAGTGAGTTATTTTAACGGCATCCTGCAATATCGAAACAGTTCATTCTCCCAACTTAGACCCCCAGATGTGTGATAGCGTCCAAGAGGATAGAAAGGTTAATCTGCACTGCGTTCGGCTTATCCTGGCAAACCTTCCAACACAGAAGGGGTCGGAATGTTCGGCTGCTCACAGGAGAAAGCCATTTGCAACTCAGCTTCTGCGAGGGAAGAACTCATCACCAGTTTGGCTGGGACTGAAATCTCAAATGTGGGACGGCTGAGGGTTAGGAAGAAAAGCTAGGAGGCAGGAAACCAGTCAGGGAGCCTCAATGGAAGAGACAGAAGTTAAAAAGAAGGCAGAGAGGCCAGAGGATAGGAGGGCTAATAAAAATGCGGGTTATGGGCCCAGGTGGTCCAAACTTCAGTCTCCAGCATCTCAAGTTCAGAGGACTCAGGTGGAAAGTACTGAGAAAAGACACCACTCTGTCCAGGACACCGGAGAGTTACTGCCAGTTAGCGCACACAATAGTAAGGAAGAGAGACAAATTGTCTGACAATATGAAGCAGTTATACGTTCGTTGTCTTGGCCAGGACGGCTCAGGCTAGCCAGTTCTTTCCAGATCTTGGCAGCTGAGCACGGTCAGCCCTGGTTAGTATTCAGGTGGGAGATCACCCAAAAAACCCAGAGTTGCTAACAGAGGTAGGCAAAGGCAAACCACCCGTTTTTCTGTTGCCTTGAAAACCTTACGGGGTCGTCACCCGTTGACCTCGACCTAATGACACTTTCCGACACCATATGGTCATAAAGAGGTGACCAGAAAACACCCGAGACAGCAATGACTGAACTAGCACAGTTTGTTAAACTGCCTGGTTTAATAAAGTTTTATTTGATTTTCTGTTAATTGATGAATGCTAGGGAGAAAGGCTTAACCTCTGAGTTACCGACTCTGTCCAAAAGCAGGAACGGGGAAGAAATAATCAGTGAACAGCACTATAAGGAGTTTTTAGCAGCTCAAAAGCTCAGCGTCTCAACAGGTCTCCTTGGTTTCCCTTTGCAGTTCAAGAAGCATGTCCAGGACTAGGTTGTTATGGGTTTTCTGAGGTTGTATGGAGGTGTTCCAGAAGCATCTTCAGAAGATGCAGGCGAAAAGTCAGGAGAAGATGCTACTGGAACATGGCCATACAACCCCGGAAAACCCACAACACCCTAGTGAGTCTGGTTGTGAAAGCCTCAAGGAAAACTTCTTCGGCAATGCAGCTTTCTAGTGTACCTTTGAGAGCAAGTGTGGTATAGTGGTTAAGACCATGTGGGTTCCAATCCGGAGAACCAGGTTTGATTCCCCACTCTTCCACCTGAGTGGCGGAGGCTTATCTGGTGAACCAGATATGTTTCCGCACTTCTACATTCCTACTGGGTAACCTTGGGCTAGTCACGGTTCTTCAGAGCTCTCTCAGTCCCACCTACCTCTCACAAGTTGTCTGTTGTGGGGAGAGGAAGGGAAAGGAGCTTGTAAGCCACCTTGAGTCTCCTTACAGGAGAGAAAGTGGGGTATAAATCCAAACTCTTCTTTACTGCCAGAAGAAGGCCCTGTTTACTGCCAGAAGAAGGCCCAGAAGAGCAACAGTGGCTAAGAGCAGGTGCACTCTGATCTGGAGGAACCGGGTTTGATTCCCAGCTCTGCCGCCTGAGCTGTGGAGGCTTATCTGGGGAATTCAGATTAGCCTGTGCACTCCCACACACGCCAGCTGGGTGACCTTGGGCTAGTCACAGCTTCTCGGGGCTCTCTCAGCCCCACCCACCTCACAGGGTGTTTGTTGTGAGGGGGGAAGGGCAAAGAGATTGTAAACCCCTTTGAGTCTCCTACAGGAGAGAAAGGGGGGATATAAATCCAAACTCTTCTTCATGTCCCAAGGCGCACAGCAAAGACTTCCTGTAGCTGAGTATTAGAAACACGCACCGCCAATTGGTATTATTATTCCTGCTTTTTTAAAGGCATGTCTGGAAGGATATCTTTTGCTCTATTTAAATGGTGTTTAAATGTGAAGCAGGACCTAGTGTTAAAACTGCCCCATAAGGGAGGTCTGGACATCAGTATTTCCAGTTGTGTGTGAACTGGGGTTTTGATATTGTCCCATTCCTAGCAAGCCACACGGCTGGGGGCACATGACGAATCCATGTTCTTCCCAACCGATCTGTAGGACCATAGGGGCCCCTGCAACCCGTGGTTCTGCTGTTGAGCCCATACGCGCCCTTTCAGCCTTATACTGCGGCTCCACGTGGCCTGGAGGTTGGAGGGTAGCGTGGGCATGTCCCTCCAGAGCAGCGCTTGAAGGAAAGGTGAATGGAGGGGCCAAACCAGAGGTGGCTCTGTGCGGAGCTGCCTCTGCGGCTCAGTAGATCTTTGGGGCCGTGGAAAACGGATCCAAATGGCTCTTTGGCTGACCCCTGATCTAGACCACTCATTCAGAGCCAGATACGAGTTACAGGGAAGGCAGAGAGTTCCCAACCCACAAACTTTCCATTCACGGCCTTTCGTCTGACCCCAGATCACCTCTCCATGCTTGACCTACATCCTAGCAATGCTCAGTTTGCAGCAGCAATCACAGTTATGCTCAGGATTGTATGTACGGGACACTAAAAAAAGCAACGCCATATAAGTTGTGGAAATGTACTCAATTAACATGGAAAACTACTTCGCAGGGCTTGCTATTCAGGGGGCATAGCACACCCCGAAGCCACGCTCTGTGATCATGGAGGGCCCAATCCACCTCTCTCCAGCTTTGTGAGATTTTAGCAAGCACTGCTCTCATACTTCCAAGTGTCATTGGCTGTTGTGAGTTTTCCAGGCTGTGTCACACACAAAGGCGTTTCCAGGGAAAATGTAGCCCGGTGCAAAATCTGAGTTTTCTGCACACACACACACCCCTCCCGGTATGGGCGGCTGCCCTCCCCCACCATGACCAAACAACTTTTTTTGCACCAGGTCAGTGCAAAAAGTCAGTCAGTGTACGGACCTGGGGGGAAGGAGTAGGGGTGTGGAGTTTTCTGCCCCCCACATGACTTGGAGAGTTCCGCAGGGCCTGTAAGACCGAGTTGTTCCTTCGGGCCTTTGGAGAGACCAGCCGCTGAGGGTGCCCTCCCCCCCCCCGCTCTACAGGGGTCCCTAACATCATCGGGACCCATTACTCTCTTCTGGGAGGGTTGCATATGGGTTTCGTGGGATATTGTTTTAGAATGTAATTGTTTTTAACTTATATGTATGTTTTTAGATATGATATTATGTTGTTCACCGCCCTGAGCCCTTCGGGGATAGGGCAGTATATTAAATCAAATAATAAATATATATAAAAATAAATAAATAAATGGCTGCACCCTAGGGACATTTGGCACCATATATCCCCCCGGACAGTATGCCCCTGGTCACACAGCCTGGGAAACTCACAACTACCAGTCGATTCTAACAGTGCAAGATATCAACAATACATTTTCAAGCATTGCCTTCAACCCAATTAGTATACTCTTTCTTGCTTGCTGTTGACCCTGGAGCCTTTCCAAGCCACTGAGTAGTTTGCCACTGCCTGCCTCTGCAAAGCAACCCTGGAATCCCATGCTGGCCTTTCGTTCAAATACTAACTACGGCTGGTCCTGCATAGCTCCCAAGATTAATTTATCCTGGGCGATCTCAATCAAGACAAACATAGGAGCAGCAGTGGCGGAGTGGTTAAGAGCAGGTGCATTCTAATCTGGAGGAACCGGGTTTGATTCCCCGCTCTGCCATTTGAGTTGTGGAGGCTTATCTGGGGAATTCAGATTAGCCTGTGCACTCCCACACATGCCAGCTGGGTGACTTTAGGCTAGTCACAGCTTTTCGGAGCTCTCTCAGCCCCACCTACCTCACAGGGTGTTTGTTGTGAGGGAGGGGAAGGGCAAGGAGATTGTAAACCCCTTTGAGTCTCCTACAGGAGAGAAAGGGGGGATATAAATGCAAACTCTTCTTCTTCTACTTCACCCCAGACCAGACAACTCCAAATCATGGTGAGTTCCGCAGGGCCTGTAAGATGGAGCTGTTCCGCCGGGCCTTTGGAGGAACAGGCCCTTTCCTTCGGCCCCCGACACCTGGGCCGTCTGTCATCCAACGGGACTCGCCATCCCTCCCTTTTGGGGAGAGGATTTTGAAAATAGAATGCTGGACGCCACTCATATTTTTATTAGTATTTATTGCATACTTATTCGAGTTAGTTTTCATTGGTTTTTATCGCTGCTTTTAAATGTTTTAGCTATCCTATATTGTATTATATTTATATGCTGTACACCGCCTGGAGCCTCTTGGGGATAGGGCGGTATAAAAGCCTAAGAAATAAATAAAATAAATAAATACCAAAGTGAGGACTGGACTACTAACTAGCTACAACACCCAATCTCTTCCAAACTACCTGGACAGAAATAGGCATGCAAGAATATTTCTCAGGAGGACTGGTGTCAGATGGGCCACTGATGCCCCAAGAGACGGACCTTCCCGTTATATTGTCAAAGGCTTTTCACAGCCGGATTCAACCGGTTGTTGTGTGTTTTCCGGGCTGTGTGGCCGAGGTCTGGTGGATCTTGTTCCTAAAGTTTTGCATGCATCTGTGGCTGGCATCTTCAGAAGTGTATCACAGAGGGAAGTCTGTTACACACTGTGTGATACACCTCTGAAGATGCCAGCCACAGATGCAGGAGATATGTTAGGAACAAGATCTACCAGACCACAGTCACACAGCCCAGAAAACCCACAACAATCTTCCCATGACTTTTGTGAGGCGGCTGTGTCTACAAACTGGCTGAACTTGGTTTGAGCTGCACAAATATATGTTCACCTGAACAGACCGAGCAAGAAGGGTCTTGTTCGTTCCTTTCTTGTATCGTTTATAGCAGTGGTGGCAAACTGCCCACCGCCCCTAGGGGATGGGGCGCTCTACAAATCTAAATAAATACATACAATAAAAAACCTGTGGCACGGGTGCCAGAGGCGGCACTCAGAGCCCTGTCTGTAGGCACACACAAACAGAGCCCCCCCTCCCCCAATCTAGGCTGGCAATTTAACCTGAATACTGAGGTTTTAGTTTAGAAAAAACGGTTGGCTCCGAGGCGTGCGTTACTCCGGAGTAAGCTTGGTGGTAGTTGGTGACTTTGCTTTGAAGCAACCGTGCAACTCTTGCAACAGGTGAATCACGACCCTAGGAAGGTTTACTCAGAAGCAAGCCCCATTGCCAGCAACTGAGCTTACTCCCAGGTAAAGGATCGCGCTTTAGTTCTTCCCATGAAAATCAGTGGGGCTTAACAGCACTTTACAAGGTAACCTACACTGGTTCCTCAAAACTAGGTCTTAGGTTTAATGCTAATAATCGAGCCCAGCGGCCCAGCCCAGCCTAGATGTGTGTGTGTGTGTGGGGGGGGGAACTCTGTTTGCGTGTGCCCACAGAGAGGGCTCTGAGTGCCACCTCTGGCACCCATGCCATAGGTTCACCACCATTGTTCTAGCTGATCACCTTTACAAGTCCATGGGTTAAGAGGTTCAGGACAGGCAAAAGGAAACACTGAACAAATAATTCAATAGCAGAATTACCATCTGTGGTCAAGAGCAAGGGTGGTTTTAAAGGAGGGCCAAATACCAAGGGGGTCAGATATGGGCCCAGGGGCCAGATTTGGCTTCTAGAGGAGGCTTAGGAGCAGCAGTGACGTAGGAGGTTAAGAGTTTGTGTATCTAATCTGGAGGAACCGGGTTTGATTCTCCGCTCTGCCGCCTGAGCTGTGGAGGCTTATCTGGGGAATTCAGATTAGCCTGTACACTCCCACACACGCCAGTTGGGTGACCTTGGGCTAGTCACAGTTCTTCGGAGCTCTCTCAGCCCCACCTACCTCACAGGGTGTTTGTTGTGAGGGGGGAAGGGCAAGGAGATTGTAAGCCCCTTTGAGTCTCCAGCAGGAGAGAAAGGGGGGTTATAAATCCAACTCTTCTTATTATTAGGTCTACTGAGGCAACCCCTCCCCAAAGCAGCTACCCTATCTATCGTGCTGCTGACTTGCCAGACCAGGCACCCCCCTAAACACTGTTCTACAGCAAGGTTAGGCAGCCGCTTCATCCACTCCAAGCCCCAGAGTCAGGAAGTAGAGGTAAACCGTAAACAAAGATGGCGAAACCACAGCCCCTTCCGCACATGCAAAACAATGCACTTTCAATCCGCTCTGCAGCTGGATTTTACTGTGCGGAATAGCAAAATCCACTTGCAAGCAGTTGTGAAAATGGATTGAAAGTGCATTATTCTGCCTGTGCGGAAGGGGCCCACTACGTACAACCAAGAGGCAATCCCAGCAGAGTCAAAACTGGCTAATTTTGCAGGCAAGAACAGAAAATTATGCCCCTCCCATAGCTCACAGAGGATGTCTTCTTTCTTTTCAAACCCCCCCCCCATTATTAGACCAGGGTCTTGAACAACAACACCATAAAACTCCAACAAGATCAACCTCTAACCTCTTTTCCGCAGCCTCTAAAAACCGAGCAACAAAACAAACACGTGGAGGGTCAGAGTTCTCTAAGGAGAACTGAACATTTTGCCCTGAAGTTGGTTAAAAAAAATGTGGACAGTCAATGTCCAGGTGAAAAATGTAAACACGAAACCAGAATTGTAATAGCACCATGTTTATTTTAGTCATGAGATCTGCACAGATCAACCAATCCAGAAGGGAGTAAGAACTTTTTTAAAAAAATGCAAAATAAATAAATGAGAGCGTTTACACAGTTTGACATTTTGTGGCTCAAATGAGGCACAGGCATCAACAACCACAACAAATGTAATATTATTTGCTCATGTTCTACTGAAAAGATGGACATGTCTGTTGACCTCTCCTGATGGAAGGAAAAATTCAATTGCAGAATTCATTGTCTGGGGTCAAGAGCAAGAATGGCTTTAGAAGAAGAAGAGTTTGGATTTATACTCCACTTTTCTCTCCTGTTCGGTCTCAAAGCGGCTTACAAACTCCTCTCCCTGCACCCTTGAAAGAAGGTTAAGCAAATTTGTAGAGCAGAGGTCTACCTATGGCTTCCCCCCAAGACGGCCAGACTTCTACACCCAGAGGCACCACCCCCCCCCATGAATGACAGTAGCAGGAACCACTTCAAGACTGTGGACTAGACTTGTCAACCTTCAGGTGGTAGCTGGAGTTCTACTATTACAGTGGTTCTCAACCTTCCTAATGCCGCAACCCTTTAATACAGTTCCTCCTGTTGTGGTGACCCCCAACCCTAACATTTATCCATTTTACAGATGGAGAACACTGATGCAGAGAGTCTTAGGCGACCCCTGTGAAAGGGTCGTTTAACCTCCAAAGGGGTCCGGACCCCCAGGTTGAAAACCACTGTACCATTGCAACCGCCCTCCTGATGGCAGAGATCAATCCCCCCCCCGAACGAAATGGCCACTCTGGAAGGCACACTCTATGGCAGTGATGGTGATCCTTGGTCCCACTTGTCAAAAGTGACATGCTACGACAGTATGGGTGACACACCAGCGTTCACTAACACCAAACACCACCCATGCTCCCTGTTTGAGTCATTTCTGTAATTATTTGACATTTTTAATATAATACATAGCGCCACCCATAATTGGACTGTAGGTTAAAGAAATAAATATGTGAATGATTGGTTCCTGTTCGTTGGAGGGACGCCAGCAGAGTCAAAGGCATTTTCCGAATTTTCGCCAAAGATTCGGCACCACACAGTCAAGTTAGGCATTTTCCGAATTTTCGCCAAAGATTCGCCATGACTGGTCTAGGACATTATACCCCATGGAAGTTTCTCCTATCTCCAAGCCCCTCCCTCCTCAGGCTCCACCCACCAAATCTCCAGGTATTTCCCAACCCAGAGCTCTACTGTGGATCCTGCCAGAACCACTAAAAGGTGCTGTAGGAGTTCACCCAATGGTCCAATCTTGCAAAGTTCTCTCCGAAATGCACCCAACCGGTGCATTTCGGAAGTCCACCTGGGGAGCACCACCCTCAGCATCCACCTCCCAAAATCCCTGTTGTTTTGGGGTTTTCCTCTTGTGCTGAAAACATCTCCGATTGCAAAATCCCCACCAACCTGGCATTAGGACAGATGAAGAAGGAACAGAACATGCCTCCAACTACATTCCTTAAAAGTGCTTGTTTCTTTCCACGCTTTAAAAACAACCCCCTGAACCAGTTCGACTCCGGAGCGGGACGCCCTCTCCTCTCTTTTGTCTCCCTTTTCCCCTACTGGCTACACAGGATTCTCATTTGAGGGGTGGGGGCTGCCGGGAAAGAGCAGCCAGACTGCACCAATCCGGACTGAACTGGCTGGTGGCTGCCGCAACCGACCGTGGCTGGCCGAGCGTGGGCCCCCCTCGGGAGTAAGAAGAGGCCTCTCTACGGGCGAAGCCGTTTTCGGAGCTTGGCCGGCCAGAGCCACGGTTCCGCGGACGGGATGGCAGCCAGCCACGCGGCCGAGGGTTCGAATCCGCCCCTCGTGCGGACCGGACCCAAAGGTTCGGATTCGACAAGAGACGCGTCTCCCCGCGCGCCCCCCCCCCCCACCGCGGAACGAGGGTTAAAAAATTGACGGCGACCCCGGCACCACAAAAGCGACCATCGCATACGACCCCTCCACCCAGATTCTGCACCGCCGCCCCCGTTGCGAGATGAAAGGCGCCGCGAGAAAAGCGGAAACCCGATTGGAACGTTCGGGTGGAATGTTCAGACACCGCTTCGAATTCAGCGGAAACAGTTTCGCGGGGGGGGGGGAATGCTATTTTAGCCTCCGTATTTGAAGTGGGGGGGGGGTCGGAAAGAGTCCACAACATGGGGGAAGGGAAGAGAAGGGGGCGAGAAGGCCTGGTTATTTATTTTTTATTGGATTCCCTGCCAAAAGCAGGCTCAGAGCGACTCCCAGGAACAATATCCAAAACATCTCCCAGCAATAATTTAATAATATCAATAAAAAAACTTTTGTCGTGTAGGAAAATGGCGGTTTCAAACCCCAACCAGGGTGGAAGAATTAAACTACAACATCCCTTCCGATCGCCCCACCACCACCCATATCCAGAGAGGCCTGCCGGGCGCGTTACAGTCTCGTGCTGCCCTAACCAGAACAAAGGAAAGGGAAAAACCCCCGCCCGCCTCTCATTTAAACCTCCCTACAAACTCCAAACGAGAGATCCGCAACTCAATATTGTCCAGCTTCGCTCCCTCCACCCCTACCAGCTATTCGCCTCCTCGGGAGTAAAACCCTATTCAGCGCCAGCCAAGCGCGCTTTGGTAAAGAGGGGCGCGTTGCTTGCGCTGGGTGGGGAGTTTTGGAAACAGCTAGAAGCAGCGGGATGGGGGGTGGGGGGTGGGGGGTGGGCAGGAAGTCTAGAAAAGTCTGGCGAGTATTCCCCCATCCCCCGCTGCCCCAGAGAGGTGCAGTGCAAACTAACGGAGCGCTCTCTCTTTGCAACGCTGCAAAGGTCCTCCAAGGCTGCCAAGGCGCAACGCGCGCCAGGATCGCCGCACCGGGCCTTACCTGGACTTTTCCTTAAGGCTGCGCCCAGCAAACCCCCGACGGCTCGAGACCACAGGTGACCTGGCTCAGGCAGGAAAACGCTAGGCTATAGAGCCCATTTGCAAAGGAGATACTGGGAGTACACTCCACGTCCACGAAAAAGACCCCGAAGCGCAACCGGTTTTGGGAGCGCGGCGGCCGCGGCTCCCTTTATATAGGGCGGCTCCGGCGCGACGTCACCTCGGCTGAGGCCTCCCGCCCCCAAAGGGGGTGGGGAGAGGGGCGGGGAGCCGAGGAGGCGGAGGGGGGGGGGGCGCTTTTGCTGAATTGCCTTTTTTCTTCTTCTTATTTTGCCAGCTGGTTGCTGGAATTTAAGTGAACTCGCCAAAATGACGAGCTCAGCTAGTGGTGGCCCATTTTGGGAATGTTTGTCCATTTGTCAGCAAGGGGAAAAAATGTAAGAAGGAAAAAATATAGGAAGTGCGTACGGAGAACATTTTTTTTTTGCTCATTTTTTTAAAGTTTCTCAACATAACAAAAGAACAACCGCAACCAAAAAATAAACACCACCACCCTGTCAATGCAAAACAAGAACAGGAAATGCGAAAAAAGAAAAGAAAAATAACCCAAATAGGGATTTCCTTCCTGCTATGTCTCATTGCTGAGATCCCTTCAGGGGTAGGGAACCTGCGGCTCTCCAGATGTACCATTCCCATCAGCCTCTGTCAGGGGCTGATGGGAATTGTGCCCCTAAACACTTGAGAGTCAAGAGGTTCCTACCCCTGGTTCAGGGGCTCATTCTGCGCATGCAAAATAACGCACTTTCAAACTTGCTTTCAGTGCTCTTTGAAGCTGTGCTGAATAGCAAAACAGTTGTGAAAGTGGTTTGAAAACGCATTATTCTGCGTGTGCGGAAGGGGCCAGGGTTTGTGTCTCTACTTAAAATTGAGCAATTTATCAGTCATTCCTTTTTATCATTTCTAATATTCTGTTTCAATTTGCTGCTTTCTTTTAGAGATCTAATCCTGCCATTATTTATCTTCTGCTGTATTTTTTTTTCATTCAGTGGTCCGTAAAAGGCTTCTGGTTTTCTACAAACTTCTCTGTATTACTTACTGTCCGTTGGTAAAGTTGTTAATGTTGCTATTGCTGAATATTCTGTGACCTTCTGCATCCAGTCTTCCTTTGTTGGAGGACAATCCAATTTAGACCAAAGTTGGTGCCCTCATTTGAGTTGGAATCGTTTTTGTAATTATTTGCAATTATTTGAGGAGCAGCAGTGATGTAGCGCACTCTAACCTGGAGAGCCTACCTTGATTCCCCGCTCTACCACCTGAGCTGTGGAGGCTTGTCTGGGGAACCAGATTAGCCTGTACACTCCCACAAACGCCAGCTGGGTGACCTTGGGCTAGTCACAGCTCTTCTGAGCTCTCTCAGCCCCACCTACCTCACAGGGTGTTTGTTGTGAGGGGGGAAGGGCAAGGAGATTGTAAGCCCCTTTGAGTCTCCTACAGGGGAGAAAGGGGGGATATAAATCCAAACTCCTCCTCCTCCTCCTCCTCCTCCTTTATACAATGTCAGCGGAGTCAAGTGTTTCCCGAATTTTTAAATAATATTTTTATTAATTTTTACCCATGTATAAACATGCACTGAAATTTTAAAAAAATGATAAAAAGAGCATCGAAGCATATAAGAAATAGAATAACAACAAGTGAATCCTAATGTTCGTTAAAATATAGACAGGATACGAATATGAGAGAGATCTTTTCGTCGTACCTATTTTCATCGCACCTATACATTCTGCTATTTAATTATTTAATTAACACCTGCTGGTTTTTAGTAACGTATTAACCTATTCATTCATTTCCCGATTCTAATTTTAATCTCCCTTGGTATCATTATGGTTGATTTCATAGTTGCCAGTTCTTTAGTTGGTTGTTGGCCTTTCATTACACTTCGAGCTTCATCCAAAGGCCTAGGATCGTGCAATGTATTAGCCTAGTATTTGTGTAGATCCCAGCAGAGCTGCTTTCTGAATCTGATAGATGTTGATTTTGTCGATTTGAAGATGTTTCAAGTGCTGCCCTAGTGCTTTCGGGATGGCGCCCAGTGTGCCAATTACCACTGGGACGACCTCAGCTGGTTTGTGCCATAGACGCTGAAGCTCGATTTTCAAATCACGATATGTAGTGACCTTCTCATGTTCTTTTTCAATGACCCTGCTGTCACCGGGCACTGCTATGTCAACGATGGTCACTTTCTTGTCATTGATCACAGTGATGTCCGGCGTATGTGTGCCAACACTTTGTCCGTTTGGATTCAGAAGTCCCACAAAATCTTGACCTTCTCATTTTCCGTGACTTTCTCTGGGCAATGCTCCCACCAGTTTTTATCTGTCCTAATGGTGTAATTCTTGCATAAATTCCAGTGGATCATCTTGGTCACTGAGTTGTGCCTCTGTTTGTACTCAGTCTGGGCGATCTTTTTGCAGCAGCTGAGTACGTGCTCGACAGTTTCGTCAGCTTCCTTGCGTAATCTGCTGATGAAATTGAAGATCGTGTACTAGATGATGGAGATGCTGATGTTGCAATGGATTCAGACACATATAAAATACAGTTCCCGCGTCTCATCAAACTCATTGTTTGATTGT
Organism: Sphaerodactylus townsendi; assembly: GCF_021028975.2. Taxonomy (NCBI): domain Eukaryota; kingdom Metazoa; phylum Chordata; class Lepidosauria; order Squamata; family Sphaerodactylidae; genus Sphaerodactylus; species Sphaerodactylus townsendi. The sequence continues at coordinate 130,341,481 of NC_059429.1, read as the reverse complement.
TGCGTTTTCTGAATTTTTGGCATGCTGAGGGTTTGCCCCAGTGGCGTAGCGCCAAGGGGACAGGGAGGCGTGATGCACCAGACATGTAGCAGGGGCATGGTGGAGGCGTGGCAGGGGCGGGCTGAGGCGCAGGGCCTTTCCACACCGTGCCCCCGAAACAACATAAACATATTACAGGTTTGCAGGAACAGTGAGATTTGGTTCAGAATTGAGTGTTAAATCAAACAATGAAAAGCAAATCCATTTATTATCTACCCACAGCAATTATTTTTGCATGTATTGACTTGATTTTTTCCAACGGCACCCTATTAGGAAGGCTTTACTAAAGTAGGCTGACCAGACGTCCCGCTTTGGGCAGGACAGTCCCGCCTTCACACAATTTGTCCCGCGTCCCGCAGGTTATTTCCATTGTCCCGATTTTTGGGAGGCTGCCTACCCCCGTCCCGGTTCACAAAGGTGACCATTTGGTCACCTTATACTAAAGACTAAAGCGCATTGCAAATCTCAGGACAATTGACACTTTCATGAGCCCACTTTCAGGCCTGATCATCGAGCTGTTCCAAAGTCTGGCACGGCCAGTGCCATTTAAAACTGACGTTCAGATGCCAGAAGCCAGGCAGCTGAAGAGACCCACCTGTTTTCTGCAAGTGTGCACCCGTTGCAGGAGAAGGACTGAAAAGTGCTTTCAAAGGCACCTGTGAACTTGGTTGACCTTTTGTCTTTGGCCTGATTTGCAAGTAGGACAAGTAAGGCCTACCTTGCAGGGTTATACTGAGGATCATGACAAGGCAAACTGCGTGAGTCACTTTGAATAGTATGTAAACACCGTTTGTTCACTTCTTGACCTCACTACGTATTGACATTCAATCATTTCCTATTATTCACTAACAGGCATGGTGTTCAATTTGTCAGGAATGTTCAGAGGTGGGACCCAGCAGGTTCTCACAGGTTCCCGAGAGTAGGTTACTAATTATTTGTGTGTGCCGAGAGGGGGTTACTAATTGGTGATTTTGCCACGTGATGTTTGCCTTAGTTACACTCCTCAGCAGTAGCGCGCAGAACTTGGAGCAGTCTAGCAGGAGGTACACCGGGGTGCGTGGCAGCCTGCGCCTGCGTGCATTCGTTTCCCGCCCAAGGACCGGAGCAGTGGCTGCGTCCTTGCCACAGCCCTGCCCAGCAATCCCCCGTCCCTGGAATGCCTGGCCACGCACCTGTCGTGCCCCGCCCAGCCCCATTGAATTTGAATCCCACCACCATGGGAACCTGTTACTAAAATTTTGGGATCCCACCATTGGGAATGTTCCTTTGTGTCTAACATCAGAATAAAACAGGAGTCCCCACAAACCTTAAAGCAGGAGACCCCAATGTCTGCTGACATCTTTTCTGGCCCCCACCGAAGTGTTTTTAGGGAATGGGTGGGGCCAGGTAAGACTTGGCTGGGCTGATTTTTTTTTAAGGTTGCGTTGGTGGCAGCTGCCACCAGAGATCAAGGATCTACGCAGGATATAAATCCAACTCTTCTTCCCCCCTCAGGGAGTTCTTTTTAATGTTTAGGAGGAATCTCTTTTCCTGTACTTTGAATCCAGAACTCCTTGTCCTAGGTTGTTTCCCCACTTACGAAATGGTGGACGATAGCTGCGGTTTCCTTTGCTGTGGGACCATTTCAGCGCTGGCTCACGGTCCCCACCGCAGCTTCTGCCCCTTGGTCGAATGAATGCTGCAGCCGCGCAGCAGCTACACAGGACTCCCCACTCCGCTCAGGGGCTGTCCTGATTGGCTACTGTGCTGTTCTGGGGTGGGAACTTTTTTTTATTTTTCAAACAGACAAATCCACGTCTCCACATTCTGCCAAGGAATCGACAACATGCATCTGCCCATGTGCGCTCAAAACGACGTGGAGACATGGGTTTTCAGCGTTACACATTTAAAAAAAACACCACACCATTGCCTTATTGGACGGATGGGGGGAAACTTAAACCCAAAGTCACCCCCCGGGCTTCCCCACTCCCCCGCACGCCCCCGCGCTCAGTGCGGGGTTTTTAAAATTGTGCTTGAACGTCCAGGAACTGAAATAACGCGCGCAAAGGAGGAAGGGGAGCAGCAGAATCGGGGTCGCTGCGTTGCTGCCGCTGAGGTAGTGGGGAACACAGCAGGCCCCTGGATTATTTCCCGTAAGTGCCCCGCAACTAAAGGTGAGTGGGGAAACGGCCCTAGTCTCTAAAGGTGAATGGGGAAACGGCCCAGAAAACAAGCTTGCTCCCTCTTCAACATGACACCCTTTCAAGTATTTGAACATGGCTATCATGTCACCCCTTAACTTTCTCTTCTCCAGGCTAAACATACCCAGCCGTTTAAGCCGCTCCTCATAGAGCCGTGGTGGCGAACCTTTGGCACTCCAGATGTTATGGACTACAATTCCCCTCAGCCCCTGCCAGCATGGCCAATTGGCCATGTGGCAAATTGGCCGTGCTGGCAGGGGCTGATGGGAATTGTAGTCCATGAACATCTGGAGTGCCAAAGGTTCGCCACCACTGTCATAGAGTATGGATTCCAGACCTTTAGCCATTTGGGTTGCCCTCCAGTTGATTCGAAATATTCTAAGCTGACTATCCCGTATACACGAGCTGGGCAAAAACTCCGTCTGGCCTGTTTTCTAAGATCTCTGAGCAAGTACCATTGGGCATCCCATTGGGACGCTTTTCTACATGAACACAAGCAAATGTGGATGCCATGCCCACCTCTTTGTAGGAGCAGCATGGAACAAGGTGGGCATGGCATCCACATGCACTGGAGGAACCGGGTTTGGTTCCTCTCATCTGCTGGGTTTGATTCCCTGCTCTGCCACCTGAGCTGCGGAGATTTATCTGGGGAATTCAGATTACTAGCCTGTGCACTCCCACACATGCCGACTGGGTGACCTTAGGCTAGTCACAGCTCTTTGGAGCTCTCTCAGCCCTACCTACCTCACAGGGTGTTTGTTGTGAGGGGGGAAGAGAAAGGAGATTGTCAGCCCCCTTGAGTCTCCTATAGGAGAGAAAGGGGGGATATAAATCCAGCTCTTCTTCTTTTTCACTGTCTTTGTGGCACTATGCCACTACCCCACCCCCCTTTTCATAGTCATACTGACCCATACAAAGGATTATTGTGAGATTATTATGTCTGGTAAAACTGTTGTAAGTCTGTGGGAGCAGCACCCTGATAAACTGCAAACAGGAAAGCAAAAAATGCTATGGTTTTACTGCTGGTTTTTTGAGCCAGGCAGAGTTGTTGTTGTTGTTATTGTTGTTGTTATCTCTTCTTCTTCTTCTTCTTCTTCTTCTTCTTCTTCTTCTTCTTCTTCTTCTTCTTCTTCTTCTTCTTCTTCTTCTTCTTCTTTCCATACTGTGTCTGGCTCATTCTTTACATTCAAATCTGGAATTCTCCTGAAATTACAACTCAGAGGTAAATTCCTCTGAAGAAACGGACAACTTCAGAGGGCAAGCTCTAGCAAATACCGTGTATTCTAGGTGAAATCCCTCCACAAATCCCCACCCCCAACATCCAGAAATCTCCTGGCCCAGAATTGGCAATCATATTGAGCTGCAAAGCGCTACTGGACTCGAATCTGGAAATCTTCAAGCATGTTTACCTGAAATTGAAATCATGGCGTTCACTGCTTAGTAAGCATTCTTCCAGAAACTGGGGCATAAGTCTCTAAGGGTGTGTCCATGCACAGCACTACAGCAAAACAAAGACCTTGGTTAACCCCAGTCTTGGTTCTTGAAAGCTGCTGTTATTCAACAAGGCATGATGGAAGAGCTAAGAACTTATCTGTTTCTGCATGTGTGTGTGTGTTTTCTTTCAGGGAGACATCGTCCCCTGGTGGGACACTTGGGGAATTACCAGAGAAAACATTTTAAAAAGCGAAGTCTTATCTTGTGTGTGTGTGTGAGAGGGGGGGGGGGAGGGAGAGGGAGAGGGAGAGAGGGAGAGAGATGGTACAGGTCGAATCCCCACTACCGTCTTAGCCAGATTTCAGAACACAAACGACCTCAAACCTGGTTGGTTTGTGTTCTGAAACCTGGCTAAGACGGTAGTGGGGATTCGACCGGGGAGGTCGTCCCTCAAACCTGGTTAGTTTGTGTTCTGAAACCTGGCTAAGACGGTAGTGAGGATTCAACCATAGTTAGTATATCCTAATCTGTCCTATCTTGGAAGTTAAGCAGGCTTGGACGGGAAACCACCGAGGAAGATTTTGCAGAGGAAGGCAATGGTGAATTACCTCTGCTTCTCACTTGAAACCCCCACGGGGTTCACCGTTAAGTTAGTTGCAACTCAGTGGCACGTTACACGTACAGACGCACATCATAAATAGGCTGAGTCCCAGTTGGATAACAGGTTGAGTTGGTCAGAAAAGGGATGATTTGGTTTTGTAAACTGAATGACCTGTCCACACATCTTTCAAGGAGGTCTCCTTTCTCAACAAGGATGCAAAGGATCCGTTGGAGTAACTCCACTGTTAGACATGATTCAGCCTATTACGGAAGGTGCCTTCCTTTCCAGAGGTTCGTTTATTCTCCAAGACAGCCACAGCCTCCTCTGTGGTATCATAAGAACATAAGAACTAGCCTGCTGGATCAGACCAGAGTCCATCTAGTCCAGCTCTCTGCTACTCGCAGTGGCCCACCAGGTGCCTTTGGGAGCTCACGTACAGGATGTGAAAGCAACTCAGCTTCTTCGTTGCTACAGTTCTCTGAGCATCCGGTCTGTTATGTGATGGGTAAATTCAGATCAAAGATAGATCAAGCATTGGTAGCCATAAATCGACTTCTCCTCCATAAATCTGTCCCATCTCCCTTTAAAGCTATCCAGGTTAGTGGCCATCACCACCTACTGTTGCAGCATGTTCAAAACCCCAAACACACGTTGCTATGGAAGAAGTGTTTCCTTTTATTAGTCCTTCTGCTCTTAGTGATAGTGAGAAAGAGAGAAAAATTTCTCTCTGTCAACATTTTCTACCCCATGCATAATTTTATAGACTTCAATCATATCCCCCCTCAGACGTCTCCTCTCCAAACTAAAGAGTCCCAAACACTGCAGCCTCTCCTCATAAGGAAGGTGCTCCAGTCCCTCAATCATCCTCGTTGCCCTTCTCTGCACTTTTAAACTTGATACGCCGCCCATTCCCAGAAAAAGCCAGGTTCAGGGCGACTTCCGTACACTACTTAATCGCACTGAAATGTCATAAAGCCGTGTACAGTTTTAAATAATAATAAACAGTTTAAATAATAATAATAAGAAGAGTTTGGATTTATATCCCCCCTTTCACTCCTGCAGGAGACTCAAAGGGGCTTACAATCTCCTTGCCTTTCCCCCCTCGCAACAAACACCCTGTGAGGTAGGTGGGGCTGAGAGAGCTCCAAGAACCTGTGACTAGCCCAAGGTCACCCAGCTGGCGTGTGTGGGAGTGTACAGGCTAATCTGAATTCCCCAGATAAGCCTCCACAGCTCAGGCGGCAGAGCTGGGAATCAAACCCGGTTCCTCCAGATTAGATACACGAGCTCTTAACCTCCTACGCCACTGCTGCGTATTCCAAGCAATTCAAACATTAAAACACAATATGCAACTTCATTTCATTGGTGACCATTCAGGTGTCTGTGATGGACACTGGTGTAGCCTAGAAATCAATCCATCCCTGTCCCATCATAAATCTACCCACTGTGCAGGCGGGGAGAAGGGGTCCAACATTTGGGGGGGACAGCAAGACGAAACAGATCCATAGACCCACAATTGCCTCAACCAAAGGCCCGGTATCAAAGGTCAAATAAGCATTAACTCATTAAATCAGTTATCGCATCTGTCTCTGGGTTTATTTTGAGGCACCGTTTTATTTTATTGCTTTTATTGGAGTGAATGTGAACCACTCTAGCCTTGCTGTGTTGGAGAAAGAAGAAGAGGAGTTTGGATTTATACCCCCACCTTTCTCTCCTGTAAGGAGACTCAAGGTGGCGTGCAAGCTCCTTTCCCGTCCTCTCCCCACAACAGACACTTTGTGAGGTAAGTGGGGCTGAGAGAGTTCAGAGAGAACTGTGACTGGCCCAAGGTCACCCAGCAGGAACGTAGGAGTGCGGAAACACATCTGGTTCACCAGAGAAGCCTCTGCCACTCAGGTGATGGAGGAGTGGGGAATCAAACCCGGTTCTCCAGATTAGAATCCGCCTGCTCTTAACCACTACCCCATGCTGGCTCTCAAGTGGTCTAAAAATTGAATATATAATAATAATATATAATAAATAATATATAATACATCTTCCAATACTGAAGAAAAATTGCCTCCCCTCTGATGAATCTTTCTTCTGTGACAAGTTCCCTTTGGGGAAGGACTGGGTCTCAGTGGTGGAGTATCTCCTTGGCATGAAGAAGATGGCAGGTTCGATCCTTGGCATCTCCAGTTAAGGGTCAGATTGCTGGCGATGTGGAAAGTGTGTATCGAACACCTTGGAGAATTGCTGCTTGTCTAAGGATAACTGAGTTTGGGCCAAGGCTGTGATTCAGTATCAGGCGGCTTCGTGTCTTTGTAAGAGCTCACCCTACACAGCTGCAAGAAACAGCTCGACAGCTCCGGGGAGAGCCGCGCAGGGCAGCTGCCCGTTACCGTGGCGATGCTCTGCTGCATCCCCTATTTGCCGAAGCCAACCAATGGTGCTCTTGCGGCGCCCGTCTGGGGAGCGGAAGATTGCATCATGTCAGGAAATAGAATTTTGAATTTCATCTGATTGCAGGAGAGTGCTTGGAGTCAGGAGGGAGGGGAGCTACTAAAAAAAGGATCCTTTTTCTCCGCTTGGCCTCAGCTGCTGTGTTTGAAAGGTTTTTAAACGCAAGCATGAAAACAAGCCGTTCTGAAGGCCCTGCCCTTTGCTCCCCCACTCCAAGTCCCAGGTGGATCGCAGCTCTGACGTTCTTCAAGGTGGTCTCATGGGTTTGGTGGGTGGGTTTGTTATTGCTGACCAGTTACAGCTGACTTGTGACATAGGGTTTTCACGGCAAGTGCTGCGAAACCCATTCAAATGGCACTTCCCGTTTCTGAAGTTGATGGGCAGCTTAGCACAAAGAAGGAAGGGCTTTTTCACTCAAAGAATAATCCACTTGGGGAAATTCAGTTTCACATGAGTTAATGTGTAAAGGGTGCTCGCCGACGGCTCATCTTCATCCTGGAGGGAAGTGACTAGTGGGGTGCCCCAGGGATCTGTCCTGGGTCCAGTGCTATTCAATAGACCTGGTGTATCTCTTCCAACTCTTTGATTCCATGACACTACAGTGGAACCTCGGTTTTCGTTGGTAATCTGAAAAGAATCAATGAAAACCGAAACCGATGAAAACCGAGGCACACTTTTCCATAGGAATCAATGTAAATCCAATTAATCCGTTCTAGGCACTCCAAAAAACATACCAAAACCACATTTTTTGGTAAATAAACATAGTGTTTAATGCTAAAAACAGGAACAAATAATAACACTAGGACCAGCTTCAGAGCCAGTGGACCAATGTCGCACCAGAAAGCTGTCCAAAGAGGTCTGTTTCTGACACCTCTTTAAGATTTGTCTGAAATGGGGCAAGACATTGTCATTCAACAAGTTGCCGACACGGCCTGCAACAGCTTTGTCCGGGTGATTTTTCCCCACAAACCCCTGAGCTTTACTGCAAATTGATGAAAACCGAGACAAATTTTTCATTGAAAAAAATCAATGAAAGCCAAAGGCAATGAAAACCGAAGGCAATGAAAACCGAGGTTCCACTGTATTTGATAATATGCTGTTCCACATAGTGATGTTAGTAGATTGTATATTCCTCTGCCACAGAACAAAGCATGCTGAACCTTCTTTATTGTAGAATGCTCTGCCTGGGTCCTAGTGCCTAACCAGCCCTGCTCCCCCCATCCATTTGAAAATAAAAATATGTTTTGGCATAAATGCTCTTGTATCAAAGTACTATGTTCTTGCTGATATTCTCTCCCCCTCCCTTCCCATACACTCTGTCTCTGTCTCTCTCTGTTATTGCTGTTGGTGCTGCTGCAAGACACAGAGGCTTGTTTTTAAAATAGAAGCTTGTCTGAAATAAAGTTTTAAAAATGTCCTCCCTGATGGTCAGAAGCAGAGCAGGGGAGGTGGGGTGGAGCTAGAAAGAGACCTTCCTTGTCCTACCCCTTTGCAAAAGTCAACTCTCTTATTACTGCATAGATGTATCAAGAGAAGCATTTAGAGAAGTGGGAAGGAGTCAGCAATAGGGAGGAGGGCGACGGAGAGGTGTGCAAAGCAGCGCAAGGGAGTGGGGGGTTGAGACTAGGCAGGCTGGCTGTGGGCAGAGGGAAGACAGAAGAGGTCCTGGGCAAAGCTGTGCCCACTGGCAAATCTGCCTGCTCTGGCTGGCAAGCAAAATTAAATTGGTGTTAGAAGTGGTCTTGATAGCTGCGGGGACAACAGAAAGTGAAAGCGGGGCTTGAGGAAATTAATCTGTACAAGAAATGTTACAGTGCATATTTGCCCCGATAGTGCAGCAGATGTCTTGTGCGTAATCGGCCACCGTGTTGGAAGGGACCATACAGGCTATCTAGTCCAACCCCTCCGTTCAATGCAAGATCAGCCGAAAGTATCCCTAACAAAGGTTTGTCCAGCTGCTGCTTGAAGACTGCCAGGGTGGGGGAGCTCTCCGCCTCCCCAGGTAGCTGATTCCACTGCTGAGCCACAGCTGAAATGTCTTTTTAATACCCAGTCGGTACGTTTCCGCCCTGTAATTCAAACCTTCTGTCGAGAGTTCTATCCTCCGCTGCCAACAGGAACAGCTCCCTGCCCTCCTCTAAGTGACAGCCCTTCAAATATTTCAAGAGAGCAACCGTGTCCCCTCTTGACCTTCTCGTCTTCAGATGGAACATCGCCAGATCCTTTCCTCGTAGGGCTCGGTCTCCGGGCTCTCGACCCTCCTCGTCGCAGTCCTCTACACCCACACCGTGTCACTTTGAGGCCCAGCTCTGAATGAAAGTCGCCCGGCACAACCATTTTAAAAATGCTCTTCAGCAACGACCTGGTAAATGTGACAGAGGAGAAAGACGGGTGTTAAATTTAGCCCTCAGCTGGCCTGAGTTCTCCTGGCTGTCGGTTGCTGGGTGGAGTTTATTTTTAAACCCCTGACTCTAGTTCGAGGGTGTCAGCAGACCATAGAGATGTCAACCGCTCCAAATATTCCAGAATCCCCTGCTCTGCTTTCCTCCCCTTCTCGGTGCATTTGATTCCTCTGTCTGGATTTCTGAAGGCCAACGTGGACCTGAATGGATGAGAGAGAAGGGCTGGGCTAACAATCTACACAGGGGAGTCCTGAGCCTTTTCGAGCTTGCGGGCACCTTTGGTACATTGCAAAGCAGAGGTGGGGGCTGCCACACGATGGTTGTCACAGGAGGCGGAGTCAAACACGTGCATGGTCACATGGAAGCAGGGAGCAGGATGATAACACAAAGAATAACATGCACCTAGAAGACCATAAAGGGGAGACAATTGAGAAAACTCAGCAATGAAGGAATAAGAGGGGAAGTCCTCCTATGGATTAAAAACTGGTTGAGAAACAGGAAGCAAAGGGTGGGTGTAAATGGGAAATTCTCACAATGGAGAGATATAAGGAGTGGTGTCCCCCAAGGATCCGTTTTGGGACCAGTGCTCTTTAATAATAAAGGTAACAAAGATGTAGGTAACGTCTAAATAAGCATTAACATACAAACCACGTAACCCACTGGCAGCCAATTTAAGTGTGGTATTTCTTATTTGTATAATAAGGAACAATGCTCATAACATACAATAATATAATTCACTGTTGTATCATCACATGAATTATTTTTCTCTTTTTTCATTCAATAATCTAAACTAAACCTTTTCTCTTTTTTCATTCAATAGTCCTTTCAAAGGTGTATCCACATTCATATAAATCCAAATTCATATAAATCCAAGTTCTTGCAATTGATAACAAAGTTCAGTGCTCTTTAACCTATTCATAAATGACCTGGAAGTAGGGGTGGGTAGCGTGGTGGCCAAGTTTGCAGATGATACCAAATTATGTAGTGTGGTGAGAACTGCAAAGGATTGCGAAGAGCTTTAAGCGGACCTTGATAAATTAGGTGAGTGGGCTCAGAAATGGCAAATGCAGTTCAATGTAGCAAAATGCAAAGTGATGCACATAGGGGCAAAAAATCCAAACTTCACATACACGCTACAGGGGTCAGTGCTATCAGTCACAGACCAGGAAAGGGATTTGGGCATCTTAGTTGATAGTTCCATGGGAATGTCAACTCAATGCATGGCAGCTGTGAAAAAGGCAAACTCTATGCTGGGGATCATTAGGAAAGGAATTGAGAATAAAACTGCAAAGATTGTCATGCCCTTATATAAAGCTGTGGTGCGACCGCATTTGGAGTACTGTGTTCAGTTCTGGTCACCAAATCTCAAAAAGGATATTGAAGAGATAGAAAAAGTGCAGAGAAGGGCAACGAGGATGATTGAGGGACTGCAGCACCTTCCTTATGAGGAGAGGCTGCAGCGTTTGGGACTCTTTAGTTTGGAGAGGAGACGTCTGAGCAGGGATATGATTGAAGTCTATACAATTATGCATGGGGTAGAAAATGTTGACAGAGAGAAATGTTTCTCTTTTTCTCACAATACTAGAACCAGGGGGCATCCATTGAAAATGCTGGGGGGAAGAATTAGGATCAATAAAAGGAAACACTTCTTCACGCAACGTGTGATTGGTGTTTGGAATATGCTGCCACAGGAGGTGGTGATGGCCACTAACCTGGATAGCTTTAAAAGGGGCTTGGATAGATTTATGGAGGAGAAGTCGATCTATGGCTACCAATCTTGATCCTCTTCGATCTGAGATTGCAAATGCCTTAACAGTCCAGGTGCTCGGGAGCAACAGCCTCAGAAGGCCATTGCTTTCACATCCTGCCTGTGAGCTCTGAAAGGCACCTGGTGGGCCACTGTGAGTAGCAGAGAGCTGGACTAGATGGACTCTGGTCTGATCCAGCAGGCTCGTTCTTATGTTCTAGAGGGCGGCCAATCACAGATCCTGTATTCACAATGGCCCCACCCACTTCCCTGAAACTCATGGCAGGAACCAGGGAACGTGCCAGTGGTGCCCAGCTGCCCAGCGTGGAGGGGAAGGGAAAGGAGCTTGTAAGCCACCTTGAGTCTCCTTACAGGAGAGAAAGGTGGGGTATAAATTCTTCTCCTTCAGGGGCACCAGGTTGGGAATCATGCATGCGGGGAATCGAACGTGAGGCTTTATTCCATGTGCTGCAATTGAGATGTCGTTTCTTTTTCTTATGTGAAATTTGCTCCAAATGTGTAATTATATTGATATATCCTATGCCCGTGGCGGTGAACCTTTGGCACTCCAGATGTTATGGACTACAATTCCCATCAGCTCCTGCCAGCATGGCCAATTGGCCATGCTGGCAGGGGCTGATGGGAATTGTAGTCCATAACATCTGGAGTGCCAAAGGTTTGCCACCACTGTCCTATGCTGTAGAACACCTGTCTGGTTAGTGTGTTAAACAAGGACCAGAGAGTCCTGGGTACGCAAATCCCCCTGAAACGGTGGTGGGATCCAAAAATTTTAGTAACAGGTTCCCATGGTGGTGGAATTCAAACTGTGCCGTATCACCAGTGGGGCTGGGCGGGTCACGACGGGGGCGTGGCCGGGCATTCCGGGGGTGGGGCATTCCTGGGCGGGGCTGTGGCAAGGACGCAGCCGCTGCGCCGGTCCTTGGGCGGGAAACGAATGCACGCAGGTGCAGGCTGCCACGCACGCCGGTGCACCTCCTGCTAGACTGCTTCAAGTTCTGCGCGCTGCTGCTGAGAGGAGGGGCGTGACTAAGGCAAAAATCGCGTGGCAAAATCACCCATTAGTAACCCCCTCTCGGCACACACAAATAATTGGTAACCTACTCTCGGGAACCTGTGAGAACCTGCTGGATCCCACCTCTGCCCTGAAACCCATTATGTGACCCTGGGCCCAACCTATCTCATAGGACCCTGGGCCCAACCTATCTCAAACCCATTATGTGACCCTGGGCCCAACCTATCTCATTTTCGGGGAAACACGGTATATGTTATATATTTATGTTGTTCGCTGCCCAGAGCCCTTCGGGGTTAGGGCGGTATACAAAACTCAATAATAAAATAAATTAAATAAATAAATAAAAACCCTTAACAAGGTGTTAAGAGGGCTTATACAAACCAAGGTCCGAGTCTGGTAGCCTTGTCTCCTCCAAACTACATGAGCTCTGCAGCCTCCTGCTGCTTTGAGTCTCCACCCCTTTCTGGGTCAACCCATTCTGAGCATGGGGGTGACACTACCTCACAGGGTTATAATGAGGATAAAACGGAGAAGGGGGGAAGGAGGAAAGTCGGCTTAGGTTCTGTTTGGGGAGAAAGACAGGGTATAAATGAAGCAGTCAGTGTGTAGATGGATTAACTGTGATTCCTAACTGCTCCTCAGATACTCTGACGGCAGGGGGGTCGTTCCAGCCAGAGTCCCTAAAGGTTTTAACTCGAAGCTCTTTCTTTACCAGGGCCCCAGGCTACTGTCCTTCAGCAAGCCAGGGCGAAAATCCATTTAACCGTCTAACAATCCATCTAAACAGTCTCTGGAAGGTCTCTAGTGGATGATTGCCAGCCCTTGACGGATCCATCTCTGCTAAGAGGGCTGCATGGCTGCATTAACAACAGAGAATTCATTTCCCTTTTAGCTCAGTGTTTTCTCCTTAAACCATTATCGGACCCCCCCCCCCCCAATTTGCAAAACACAACACACTTTCTCCACTCACGTCAGCACGGCACTTTCTTTCTGTTATCAACACACGCCCCATTTCTCCTCCTTTGCCATAGCAGGTCCTGGCTCTCTGCAGCCCCGTTTATTCAGATAGCTCATTTGTACCCCGCTTTCTCCCCAGTGAGGACCCAAAGTAGCTTACAACGCTCTCCCCTTCTCCGTTAGGAGATAGAATAGTCCAGTGGTGGCGAACCTATGGCACGGGTGCCAGAGGTGGTACTCAGAGCCCTCTCTGTGGGCATGCACGCACAGAGTTCATTGTGGGTTTTTTTTTGGAAAATCACCCCCCCACACACACACACACACATCTAGGCTGGCCTGGGCACGATCCTTTACCTGGGAGTAAGCTCGATTGCTGGCAATGGGGCTTGCTTCTAAGTAAACCCTCCTAGGGTCGTGATTCACCGATTCGAAGCATTGCAGGGTTGATTCACCAAGCTTACCCCCGAGTAACGTGTGCGGAGCCAACCGTTTTTTTTCTAAACTAAAACCTCAGTATCCAGGTTAAATTGCCAGGTTGGCACTTTGCAATAAATAAGTGAGTTTTGGGTTGCAATTTGGGCACTCGGTCTCGAAAAGGTTCGCCATCACTGGAATAGTCTGAGGGTCTGTGACTGGCCCAAGCTCACCCAGCCAACTTCTTTGGCACAGTGGAGATTCGAACCTGATTTTCCCTGTTCCTAGTCTGACATTCCAACCACGACACCATACTGCAGTGGCGTATCGGGCGGGGGAAATGGTGCATGGGGACAACACAATCTCCGGGTGCCCCCCCGCATCCCACACTTGGGGGCAAAGGTCGGGGCGGAACCAGCTTGGACAGGCACCACAGAGGCAGGTTGGCTCCTGGGCTGGCCTGCTGCCGCGGTGCCCGTCCGAGCCTCTTGTCCGAGCCACACACCCCCGGCCTCCCTGCAGGCCGCCTCCTGCCCTCCCCAGGCTCCCCAGAAGCCAGCCTGCAGGGAGGCAGGGGAGTCAGAGTGGCAAGATGGAGGGAAAACTGATGCAGCAGGGGGACGCTGAGCTTCAGTTTTTACAGGCTGACAATAAAAGGCAGCTGGGATTTTTCCCTCTCGGGGGGGGGGGGGCGCTCTGGCTGGTGTGCTAGCACGGTTCGGAAAGATCAGGCTTGTCCTTTGGGCTCTGTTGTTTTCAATACAATCCTACTTACTCTTCCCTGTGTTCTAAGCATGCCACAAAGCCTCACGTTGTTTGTTTAGGTCAGCGATGGCCAACCTTTTAGGCTTGGCGTGTCCAAAACTTTAAAAAATTACTAACTGGACCAGTGGTGGGATCCAAAAATTTTAGTAACAGGTTCCCTCGCCAGCCCTCCCCCCTCAGCAAAGGGGGCAGAGGCGTACCTAGGCAAACCTGAGCCCTGGGCAAAACCTGAGTTGGATGCCCCCACCCCCATGGGCAGCCACCCCACCACGACCCCCCCAATTTTTTTTGCACCAGGTCATTTCTAAATCATTATCACATTATAAAAAATGCCCCAACTCACAAATCTGAACACAGCAATGGTGAAACACACAGGTTCTTTGATAGAGACTGGTGAGATAAAAGGTATGAAAGGCTGAGAATCAATGAATTGCAGTACCTGGAAGGATTCACCCAGTTCAGGGAGTTACATTATTAGTCGCAATTGCTATATGGAACCTTCACGTTCAAAGGCAGTAGGCCTCTCGGGGAGGCGAGGGCGTGGAGATGGGAAAGCGGACCCAATTAGTAACCCCCTCTCGGCACACACAAATAATTAGTAACCCCCTCTCGGGAACTAGTGAGAACCTGCTGGATCCCACCTCTGAACTGGACTCTGCTGGTGTGTCTACCTCCCCCCCCCCCCATCAAAACAGGAACAATTCTTTACATATTCATTTAATAAAAAATACCAATCCAATCATGTGTGGTGCTATTTATTGTATAAAGAAACATCACATAATTTACAGAAATGACTCAAACGGTTGTTGCCAGGTGCTGGCGAATTCCGGCATGTTGCCCAACCGTCGGGGCGTGCCACCTTTGACTTGCGTGCCCTACGTCTGCAATCCCTGGTCTAGGTTAATGCAGAAACTATCGTCTCTGTCACTTTTCATTGGAACCCAAGTCTGGGGTTATGAGCGCAGTCAGCATGGTGTAGGAGCTAAGAGCAGGTGGACTCTAATCTGGTGAACGGGATTTGTTTCCCTGCTCCTACACATGAAGCCTGCTGGGTGAGTGACAGTTCTCTCCAACTCTGTCAGCCCCACCTGCCTCACAAGGTGTCTGTTGTGGGGAGTGGAAGGGAAGGAGTTTGCAAGCCTCATTGAGACTCCTCACAGTTGAGAAAAGCAGCATAGATATCCAAATTCTTCTTCTCTTCTTCGTCACTTTCCCATGCTATCTCCAGACTCAGCTATGCATGCAGAAAAATGGAATCTCTTTTGTCTTACAGATGGGTATTCCCAGTGGTGGCAGAGGAGGACACAAAGAAATAGCTCCCCCTAAGTTTGTCCAGGAGCTCGGAGGACCCCTTCCGGTTGAAAAGAAGGCCCTGCCGATAGTAACCAAAGGGGTTTGAGGGGCTGAGGGCAGACAGATGAACTTCTGCAACCAACGGAGTCGCCTCCTCTTGCTGCAGTTCACCCACAGCTACATGGAGAAATGTTCAATCCCATTCTAGACACCTCCACAGACTCCCGAGGGAGGGAGGGCCAGTCTCCTTTCTCAGGAGCAGCCTGCCAGAGATTTGATAGAGGGAGACGTGCGACTCTCCCGGAAGGGAGTTTCCAAGTGTTGGGGCCACAACTGAGAAACCCCCTCTCTTGAGTCCCTCCTCCCCCATTGGGCTTCAGGGGTCAGGGGCAGCCCGAGGACCAGAGGGTACAAGCACAAGGAGGCCAAAGGTGGGATGGAATGCCAAGCCCTTGAACAGGGCCAGCCGCGCACAGAGGCCCCTGCGCATTGTTGTGATGGTTGCCAAGGGATGGAGACCCGCCCCCCTTTCTGACATCAGGCCCTGGGGTTCACTGGCAGTTGGTCAGTCGAGGGGCTGTAGGTGGAGAGAGGGGGGGCGTTTGGAGGCGTGTTAGAGAGTCGTTTATTTATTCGTTTATTCTTCGTTTGTTGAGTTGTTTGTTTGTTCATTTGTTCATTTGTTTATTCTTTGTTGTGTTTGTTGTGTTTTTTCATAGTTTAGTAGTTTGTTGTTTCGATCAGTTTTTACTTGTTGTTTTTTAGTTTAGATAGATTCGTTGATTTGTTGTTCTTTTAATCAGTTTTTACAAGTTTGTTGTTTTTTAGTTTAGATAGATTCGTTGATTTGTTGTTCTTTTGATCAGTTTTTAGAAGTTGTTTTTTAGTGTAGATTGTTTTGTTTAGTTTTGGTTCATTTGTTGTTACAGTAGTCTAGTTAGTATAGTACAGTGTAGGTATAGCAGTATAGTAGCAAGTAGGGAGTGAGTAGGGAGCCACCATGTCATGGACCAGGCGTCGCCTGATGCTGTAAGTGGGGCTTCCCCCCATTTTCTCCTCCCTGCTCTCTGGGGTGGTGGCGGATTTGGGGTGGGGGGAGTGTTCCTTCTTCCCTCTCCCCAGTCAGGGAGGGAGCTCAGCAATCAGCCCCTCAGCCCCAAGCAGGACGGGCCAAGCGACTCCTAGCTCTTCCAGGCAGGGAAGGGAAGAAGCCACTGAGATGCGGGTCCTCAAGGAGGCCGCTGCGTTGCCCTCAGGCCGGCCATGGAAGGTGGCTCAGGCTGGCTGCTTCCTTCCAAAGCTCCCCTTCATGCCTGACATTGGGGGCTGGAAACCTGAATGGCTTTGGGGCCATTTTCAGCGCCTGAGAAACGGGAGAGGCTCAGCTGCTGCCGCAGAAAGCCTGGCACAATGTGAGAGGCTGAGGGTCCAAAGCCCTTCTCAGGCACAGAGTCCCCTTTGGCGTGCCATTCTCACCCAGAGGAGCAGGGCCGTCCTGGCAGGGCTGTTGTTAGGCTGACTGGGAGGAGGGAGCCCTTGAGGACCTCGGAGACCCAGCCTCCAATCCTCCACTGCCCCGCAAGCTCATGGGGTGACCTTGGGCCAGGCACACCTTCTCAGCCTAACCTACCTCAAAGGGTTGTTGTGAGGATAAAATGGAGGCAGTTAGAAGGATGTCAGCCAATTCAGGTCCCAAGGGGGGAGAATGGTGGGGGGGTGTCCCTTCGATGAAGGAAACATTGAACTCCCATAGGAAGAGCCCCAAGGGGGGAAAGGGCCCAAGCCGGAGTCCGCCAGAGCTGCTGCGAGATAGACAGGGGCTGGGGAGAGGTCAGACCAGCCGGACCAGAAAGCGGGCTGCCTCTTTTCCAGCCCAGGAGAGAGGGGAACTGGCCCCCCTGGGCCGAGGGAAATCCCAAAGACAACCCTTGAGGGGCCCCTCAGAGGCTCGTCCGACCCCTACTGCAAACCCCGGCCCTTTCAGGGGCTCCAGCTGACGGCAAGGGTCCCAGGAGCTGGAGGCTGCTGCCAGACCCCTTCCTCGCCTCCTCCCCCCTCTCTCCTAGCCTCCGAAGCCTACGGTCCATACTAGGAAGAGGGAGAGCGCCAGTCCTCCCTCTCAATTTTGAGGAGGCTGTGCGGAAGGTGGTGGCAGTTGAGCAGATGAGCAGTTGAGAGCAGGATGAGCAGTTGAGCAGGAAGGCTCCGGGGACCAGGCGGAGGGATGAGGGGAGGTGTCGGCCCCCCGAGGCCCTCCGCTCGCTCTGCAGAGCTCGGACTCGCCCGCTGGGCCCTCCGCTGCTGTCCAGACCCAGCCATCTTGAGCCCCTTCTGGCTCTCCTTCCCTTTCCACATCTCCCCTTCTTCTTCCTCCCCAGTTCCAGCCTCAGCAGGCCCTGCGGATATCAGGCAGGATCCTGCTTCTGTGATCATAAAACACCTGAGGGGCAGCCAGCAGGTGAGCCCCCCGCATCCCCGGCACCTCCCAGAAGAGGCCCAAGGCCAGGGTCGTTCCCCTGGCGGAGGGCTCCCTTCCCCTTGGGGTGGGGGTTGTGCCACTTCAAGGGGGCAGAAGGCTCCACCCAGCCAGAAAGGGGCGCTCCAGCGCCAGGCAGGGCCTCTCTGCCAAGTCCTGGTCCCTCCCTCCTCCCTGGGCTTTGGCCACTCGGCCTCCCTCTGAGGGATGTTGTCTCCTACCAGCCTTCTGAGCAGAGCACAGACCACGAGGGAGGGGGCCAGGAGGGGAGTTGAGTTGGGGGCCCAGAGTGGCTGGGGGCCGGGAGGGGCTTGAGTCCTGCCCTTGTTCTGATCCCTTCCCCCTTCCCGTGGGTTTGGGGGGGAGTGTCGATACTCTGCTGCTCTGACCCCCCCCCCCCACTGGCCCCACTGACAGCCGGGTTCTTCCCAATTCCAGCAAAAGCCGCTCACCTTCCTGAGGGCCATCATCCGTCACTGCGAGGCGCAGCAGCGGAGGGCCCGTACCACCCTCCAGCTGCCCTGCACCAAGGAAGAGCTGGCTGCCCAAGTCAGGGTGAGTGAGGCCAAGGAGACCCTCCTGCGAGGTCGGAGATCGGGTGAAAGGTGGGGGCCAGGAAGCCCTTGGCAGCATCTGGGGGATGGACCCCCCTCCCCGGGGTCTCAAACTGGTGCATTGTCTGGGCTGGAAGTGCTTGGATTTCTCAGCCTCCTGATGGGATCTCACCCCTTGCTTGAATTTCTGGCAGTCTGTGTCCTCCTGGGGGGGGGTCTTGGGGGGGGTGCTTTGGGTGGAGGGGGGCTGACTTCCCTCCTTTCCAGGTTGCCTTGGCAATTCCTGGAGAAAGGGGGGAATTATTTCCCTCCCAAGAGAGACGTTCCTGGGCGGAGGGTCCGTGTGCAGTGCCAAGGGGGGGGGGCAAAGAGCCAGAGCCCCCACCAGCGGGGAGGAGAGAGCGGGGCAAATGAGGGGCACAGGCTGGAGCAGCCCTGCTAGCGTCTCGGGGGCACTGACTCCCACCCTTTCCCCCTTTGCCTCCCACAGGACATCGTGGTGGGGGATTTCTTCCGCCCCACCACTGCCTTAGTATTAGGCATGAGGACCATTGCCAGCCTCAGGTAGGTCTTCCTTCCAGCGGCCGGAGGGAGAGGCTGTGGGAGCCCACGGGAGGAGGCGGGGGCACTCGGTGGCGTGTCTGGGGTGGCTCCGGTCCCTGGTGCTCCGTCTGTCCTGCACCCAACACAGGACAGAGACCAATCCTTTCCCCTCCCTCTTGCCAGCCGCTTCCAGCCCCACCTCAGCCCGTCCTTGGAGGACTCCATCGTGGGCCACAGAGGAAGTGGTCACCTGGGTCCCCAGCCAGAACCGCCCTGAGGGCCAGGTACGCTCCCATCATTTCACCTTTGCAGCAGCCCAGCACAGAGGCCTGCCGGTCCCCCGGGGCCTGGGACCACGTTTGCTCTGGCCTGGGCAGACTCAGCACCAGGCAGGACCGGGCAGGGAGGGGCCGAGGAGAGCTGGTCTGGGGGCGCAGACCGGGCCTTCCTGGGGGCAACCCAGCCCCCCACAGCCGGCTTCCCTCTTTCCTTTCAGCCGCTGCAGGACAAAGCGGAGAGGGCCCTCGGGGAAATGCCGCAGGGCCTGCTGAGGGAGGACCCCACTGCTCTGCATCTGGTGGGGCTTCTGGACGGAAGTGTGAGGGAGGAGAGGGGGTGGGGCGGCTGGGGAAGGCCTGGGCCCCTGCGGTTCTCCTCCGCCCCACGGGCCCCTCTGGAACTCCCCGCCACATGACTTGTTTTGCCCGGGGTAGCTGGGAAGGTCCTGGAGCAGGTCCTGTTCGGTCCTGAAATCTCTGGTCTGGTTTCTGGCCTGGCCAAGTGGATTGGTGGCCTGGACCTCTGTGGGGTGCAGTGGGGAGAGTGGACACCCCCTCCAGCCTTCCTGAGTGTGCCCCGGGACGGGTTTGGGGAAGGAGTCGGTTCCTGGCTTTCTCTCCCCACCCCTCAGCCCCTGGACGACTTCTCTCCCCCACCCCCGAGGCCCCCACCCGAGGGCACATGGATACAGGCAGCTATTCCACAGGAGCAGAGTCCTCAACTGGCGGCTGGTGCTGAGCAACTACTTCTTTCTCTCCCCAGCATCTGTCCCACTGGATGCAGAGCAGGCAGGCCGGGGTCCACCGCAAAGAAGGCCGTCTCCCTCGGCAGTGCCCTGCTGCATTTCGCGCTGCACCTGCTCTCAAAGGTGAGTGCCCCTAGACCCCCACCCCCCCACCCCAGAGCAGGAGGGGGCGGAGAGTGGTCGGGCTCCACAGGGTCCTACAACAAGGGGCTCCTCTTTCTCTCCTCGCCAGAACGTCGCCGAGCCCCTCGTCGGAAGCTGGGTGGCCCATCTGGCAGTCTCCCTGGCCGACCCAGAACCGGAGATCCGGCGAAGGGTCCGGGAGGCCGTCCGCTGCCTCTACATGCTGCTGCTCTGCCAGGGGGGTAAGTCCAAGGGGATTGTCAAGAGGCCTGTTTTGGGACTTTGCTTATGCTGCTGTTTCATTGCACTGGGGGGAGGTTGGTAGGGGCTAACTGCATTTCTAACTGTCTTTTCTCTGTTGCTGTAGAATGTGAAGCAATACCAGGTGGTGTCAAGGCCGTTACTTGCCCATCTTCTGTTATCTCCTTACACTCACTTTTAGGCGCACTTTCCCAGGCTGGGGGGGGGGGGGCGGGGGGGCTGCCAGTTCTTTCATTATTGGTGTTTGCGTGGGCTTTTCCCCCAGTCTTGGCTTTGGCCAGGGAAGATCCTGAACCAATAAAGCTACTGTTCTTCAACAAGAGTTTTGTGCGTTTTTGGGATTCTGACAGGGATGGAGGGGGGGCAGTTTCCTGTTGTGCCGCGAGCGGTTTCGTGTCAGACCCCCTTGTGGTGCTGGCAGTTCACGCTGCACACGACCCACTGGAGCCAGAGGAAATACCCCCCCCCCCTCCGTGATGGCTCTGAACTGTCCCAAACTGGGACTGTCTCAAACTGGATGGTCTAAGCATGATGGTCTCATGGGGACTGGAAGAACTCCTCTGAATGGAACCCCCCCCCAGGGGCCCCAGACCCTCCAGGGGGACCTCTGGCACCAGCCAGGCTTTGGGGGTTTCTCCCACCGCGTCTCCCAACCCTCCGACTCAGCCCCCTGCAGCTGAGTCAGCTGCCTCTCCAGAGGCTGTTCGGCACAGGCCTCACCCACGAGCCCAGGTGGAAGGAAGGGGGGCCTTCGAGCACCCCCCTTTTCTTTCCTGAGCCAAACCCCAAGCGTGGCTCTTGTTCCTGGCCACAGCGACTCAGGAGGGGGCCGGGAAGAAAGAGAGAGGGGAGGGGTGGGGGACGGGGGTGTCCGAGGCCCCCACATCCTGTCCCCGTCTCATCTGAGGGGTGCGCTGGTCAGAAAGGAGCCGAAAGTGGGAACAAGGGGGGGAGCTGTGCTGGGGTGGACCCCCGAGCTTGACCGTCTGCTGCCTTCCTCCAGGGCTCAGCGGCAGGGCTGCCCCCCTCGTGTGGCACCTGGGCAAGGGGCAGCCCTGGAGGCACAGGTGTCTCAACCTGACCCGAGTGGGTGAGGTAAGGAGGAGGGGGCCCCCTTTCCAAGGTCAGCTGCAACCAAATAGGAAGAGCTGGGAAGGTGAGTCTCTGCCCCCAAGGAGCTTACAATCTCCAGCGGGAAAGGGGTGGAGGCCCTGGAAGGGGCCCGGGAAAAAGTCAGAGTCTCCAGTGGGGCAGACCCCAGGAGAGGGCTTTTTTGGGATTACTAATGGAAGGGTTCTAATAGGGTCCCTTTTTGGTTTCAGGGGTTGGGGCCCCACCTCCCCCCTTCCCAGGAGGCCGAATATCTGAAGGCCTCCTGGGCGATGGTCGGGCGCCTGGACCAGGAGTGGGTGAGGGTGGGGGGGCTCTTCCTCACTTACTCACTCCTGGGCCAGGCATACGGCATCATGGAGGCAGAGGAGGAGGTGAGGAACCTGGTTGACCTGACCCTGGGGGTGGTGGGGGGTGGGGTGGATAATGGGGGAAGGAAACTGCTCGACTCTTTCCTGGAAAGGAAAAAAAGGAATCGGGATGATTTGTGGTCTTTTCTTCTACAGGAAGAAGCCTTTAAGGCCCACGTTGCCACCATATTGTGTGACATCTGGGAAGGCCGGGGGGTGCCGGAGGAGTTGACCCATCTCTGAAAGGCCAGTTTGCCAGGCACCCTTTGAAGCAGGATGCAGGGTTTAATTTCAAGGAGCGCCATAACACGGGGTGGACACCAGGCCCGGCGTCACGGGGAGAGGCACGGCCTCTGTTTGGCCGTTCAAGAGGCGACTCATTGAAACGGCCCAGGATCAAGCCAGAACAAATCCATCCAAGCAGACGCATCTAAGTGTCCTTCAGAACTGCAGAGTGTTTGGAAAGACAGAAGCGCAGAACAGGGAAGCATCCAGAGAAGCATCGAGGGGCTGTAAACCTCACAGGGTCATGTTCAAGGTTAGATCCGATGGAAACCCCAGGAGAGAAAAGACGGGTGTTGAGCAAGCAATCACTCGACCATCCTTCTTCTTGGCCCCTGGAGAAATGCTCCGAGAGAGCCGGGGTTCTGGTCCTTTGGAGTCTGGCCTGGGGGGTTCCTTCAACCCCCACTCCCTCCATTTTGGGCAGCTCTGCTTCTGCATAGGATGACGTTGACCCTCCAGTGCGGATAACCGGAGGGGAGGGACAGGACAGGCCCAGAAAGATTCCCTGAGCCACAGTAGTCAGTTTGGACAGTTTTGCGAGTCCTTGCCTCAGACTCTGAAAGGTGGGGGGAAGAGGCAAATGCAGGTGCTTCGCTTTGCCAGAAGCGGTACAGTCCTGCATGACGGCTGTGTTCAAGCGCCCCACTGCGTACTACATGCGGTCCTGTGGCTGGAATCTGGACAGTGTCTCCTAGAACCGGGGCCTGGATGCTTCCCTTTCCTTTCTGGCTGAGACTGTGTTTTAACACGACATCCAACAGTCTAACTTCTATAGCGTTGCCAGATCCACAGTCTTTGGAGTAACCAGATTGTCCTTACTTGGCCTATCTTCCGAGGACAGCCTGAGGCGTCCCCCCAAATGAGATCCTGAGTGTTATCAAAAGGCGTCTTTTGGATCAACAACAGCAGTTTCTTATAAGCCAAGGTAGGAAGACCTGTTAGAACATAAGAACATAAGAACTAGCCTGCTGGATCAGACCAGAGTCCATCTAGTCCAGCACTCTGCTACTCGCAGTGGCCCACCAGGTGCCTTTGGGAGCTCACATGCAGGAGGTGAAAGCAATGGCTTGCTGCTGCTGCTGCTCCTGAGCATCTGGTCTGCTAAGGCATTTGCAATCTGAGATCAAGGCAGATCAAGATTGTTAGCCATAGATCGACTTCTCCTCCATAAATCTGTCCAAGCCCTTTTTAAAGCTATCCAGGTTAGTGGCCATCACCACCTCCTGTGGCAGCATATTCCAAACACCAATCACACGTTGTGTGAAGAAGTGTTTCCTTTTATTAGTCCTAATTCTTCCCCCCAGCATTTTCAATGGATGCCCCCTGGTTCTAGTATTGTGAGAAAGAGAGAAAAATGTCTCTGTCAACATTTTCTACCCCATGCATAATTTTATAGACTTCAATCATATCCTCCCTCAGACGTCTCCTCTCCAAACTAAAGAGTCCCAAACGCTGCAGCCTCTCCTCATAAGGAAGGTGCTCCAGTCCCTCCATCATCCTCGTTGCCCTTCTCTGCACTTTTTCTATCTCTTCGACATCCTTTTTGAGATGTGGCGACCAGAACTGGACACAGTACTCCAAGTGCGGTCGCACCACGGCTTTATATAAGGGCATGACAATCTTTGCAGTTTTATTATCAATTCCTTTCCTAATTATCCCCAGCATAGTTTGCCTTTTTCACAGCTGCCATGCATTGTGTTGACATTCCCATGGAACTATCAACCAAGATGCCCAAATCCCTTTCCTGGTCTGTGACTGATAGCACTGACCCTTGTAGCTTGTATGTGAAGTTTGGATTTTTTGCCCCTATGTGCATCACTTTGCATTTTGCTACATTGAACTGCATTTGCCATTCTCCTCTCTGTCTTGGCATTCAGCCCAAGTTAGAGCAGAAATGGCAGAATCTCTGTTTTGGTGGATAATAACAAGGTGGATAGGTAGATAATAACAAACATAGGTGGATAATAAGGCCAAGATGTAATGCACCCCCCACTGTGTGTTCCACGGCCGATTACAGAATACTCCAACATGACAGAGGCTGTCCCTATTGTCCGAAAATGCCTGAAACTCTGGTATGTATCCTTTTTATCTGCCCCTGAGACTCAACGTTAAGGGGCACCGTTCCTGCCCTTGAATCTGACTCTAACCCAGAGAACCTTTAGAATGTAAAGGTGATATCAACTGCCAGACTACGGCCATCACGAGGACAGTGGAAGCATCGCAGCCTTTTTATTGCAAGTGCTTAAGACCCGTGGCTCGCCCCCTTAGGGACACCGATTTTTACTTCCTGTCTGTTCTGTATTTTTTTCCAAAGCAGCTGATCCTGCTGCCACGTGACCCTCGCTCCTGCCCCCAAGACAGGAACAACAACCCCATGACCCTTGGGTCCAAGAGAAACTCCGGGACTTGCAGGAAGGCACGTCCACAGCTAAGACAGACTTGGCCCCATTGCAAAGGAGTGCTCTCTCAGCACACATGACTATATGTCCCCACTGGTCCTCTGTGTGGGGAGGTGCTGCAATTATCGCATGACCTGCGCCCTGCTGTGGCAGCAGTGGCGTAGGAGGTTAAGAGCTCGTGTATCTAATCTGGAGGAACCGGGTTTGATTCTCCGCTCTGCCGCCTGAGCTGTGGAGGCTTATCTGGGGAATTCAGATTAGCCTGTGCACTCCCACACATGCCAGCTGGGTGACCTTGGGCTAGTCACAGCTTCTCGGAGCTCTCTCAGCCCCACCCACCTAACAGGGTGTTTGTTGTGAGGGGGGAAGGGCAAGGAGATTGTAAGCCCCTTTGAGTCTCCTGCAGGAGAGAAAGGGGGATATAAATCCAAACTCCTCCTCCTCCTCCTGCTGGGCATGTTGGGCGTTACCAGATGCTGCACCTCTTAGCCCAGTGGTTCTCGACCTGGGGGTCGGGACCCCTTTGGGGGTCGAACGACCCTTTCACAGGGGTCGCCTAAGACTCTCTGCATCAGTGTTCTCCATCTGTAAAATGGATAAATGTTAGGGTTGGGGGTCACCACAACATGAGGAACTGTATTAAAGGGTCGCGGCATTAGGAAGGTTGAGAACCACTGTATTAGCCCAAGAGGTCTTGTGGCCCCAAATACAAGAGGTCCACTATGTCAGCACCTGTGACACCTGCTGTAGAGCAAGAGGAACTCTCTGCTACTGCGTGGATTGTGATTTGGTTGACACAAAGCACTCAGAGGCAATAAAAAAAAATATTTCATTTATTGAGAGGTAAAATTCTCCTCGAGAAACAAGCAAAAGCAAAATAATGTATCCGAAGCTTGAGTTTGTTACCCTATACCTTAAACTAAGTAATTCTTTTAGTTATAGTTATAGTTCTTTTAGTTTTAGTTCATTTGTTTCACGTTTCAAGTTCTAGCTCAACAGTAAACAATCTCCACTGAACTAAATACACCAATGAACTAAATAGTATATAGTATGTGGAGAGACTTTTCTTTTTCAACCCCCTCAGTCTGAGGGCTGAGCTTAACTGCCTTAACTGCCGCTGATGGAATCTTCATTCTTTCAAAAATTTCTCCCAGCATGCAACACTCAGGTGCCCATGACTTCAACGGATGGTTAGAATGTGACATCATTGATCAGTAGTCACAGCTGAGTTGCATTGGCCTTCGGCTAATGAACTGATTCAGCTACTGCCCGGGAAGGCTAAAGAAAACCACAAACAACGTTTTAATATAAGAACCAAACTTTTTAAACATGTCTGCCATTAGGCTAAATTAGGCCTTTCTCCACACCTGCTGCTGAGCCAAAGACCAACCTGCTTCACCCACTGACAACACCCCCTGACCCATGGCCAGGGGCGTAACGAGGCAAACTGTAGCCCTGGGCAAAACCTGAGTTGGATGCCCCCCCCCCCCCATGGGTGACCACTCCACCACGACCAAATTCTTTTTGCACCAGGACATTGGTGCCTGCAGGGGGTGCATTTTTAGACACATCAGCACCGAAATTTCAGTGTATCATCAGGAGACTGTCCTTATGCTACCTTCCAGGTTTGGTGAGGTTTGGTTCAAGGAGTCCAAAGTTATGGACTCCCAAAGTGGGTGCTCCATTCCCCATTGTTTTCAATGGGAGCTAATAGGAGATGGAGGCTACCGTTTTGAGGGTCCATAACTTTGGCCTCCCTGAACCAAACTGCACCACACTTGGTGGGTCCCATCAGGACAGTCTCCAGATGATACCCTGACATTTTGGTGCTGATAGGTCAAAAAATGTACCCCCTTCAGGAACATCCCAGAAATTTGCCCAAGAATCTTTGTTCTGCATTGAGTTTTCTGCATTGCTGTCAATGGGGGTTGCAGGCTGGGGGCGGGGGGGGGGGGACATTTCTGAAGGCACATTCTGAAAACTTTCATGGTCTCATCAGGAGACTGCCTTAATGATACCCCCAAGTTTGGTGCAGTTTGGTTCAGGGGGGCCAAAGTTATGGACCCTCAAAACTGTAGCCCCCATCTCCTATTAGCTCCCATTGGAAACAATGGGGGATGGGACACCCCCTTTGGGAGTCCATAACTTTGGACTCCCTGAACCAAACCTCACCAAACTTGGGGGGTAGCATAAGGACAGTCTCCTGATGATACACTGAAATTGTGGTGCCACTAGCCTAAAAACTGCGCCCCCTGCAGGCCAAAAATTGAAAACCACTAACATACCCAAAAATGAACCCTGCATTTTGATGCCCCCCGCAAGATGGTGCCCTGGGCAGCTGCCCACCTTGCCCAATGGGCATTACGCCCCTGCCCATGGCAAACAGCATCCATGAACTTTGTGACTGATCTGGACCTTATACCAGTGTTTTTGTTGCAGGGGACTCATTTACAAAGATGGCGCTCTTCATCCCCTATAGGAAAACGGCAGTCCGGCCAAGACCCACCCAACCCTTGCCAGCAATGTAGGACAAGGAATGTATATTAGATATATCAGTATATTATATATTATACACGTGAACACTCATACCAGTCTCAATGCGTGAAATAAATAGTGCACAATACTAAAACAATCTATATCAACACATACATAGATACAATCATGGTGTCATAGTTCATGATGTAAACAAGAGGACAAGAAACAGTTCACTTGTCCACTGCGCATCATTCCCAATAGACTGCTGAGAGCTACTGTGGGTCAATTAAAGAAGAGAAGAAGAAGAAGAGTTTGGATTTATAACCCCCCTTTCTCTCCTTCAGGAGACTCAAAGGGGCTGACAATCTCCTTGCCCTTCCCCACTCACAACAAATACCCTGTGAGGTAGGTGGGGCTGAGAGAGCTCCGAGAAGCTGTGACTAGCCCAAGGTCACCCAGCTGGCGTGTGTGGGAGTGTACAGGCTAATCTGAATTCCCCAGATAAGCCTCCACAGCTCAGGCGGCAGAGCGGGGAATCAAACCCGGTCCCTCCAGATTAGATACATGAGCTCTTAACCTCCTACGCCACTGCTGCTCCTAAAGAGGGAAAATGGCAGGCAGGGATAAAGAGGAGGAAGTCATCCTGTGTCCTTGAATGCTTAAAGAATCCCGGAGAAGGAAATTTGGGATCATGTACACACACGCACAGCTACCTTATACTGCAGGCTATAAGGCCCCTTCCGCCCATGCAGAATAATGGCCTTTCAATCCACTTTCATAAGCAAATTCTAATTTGTAAATTATGCTTTGATGGTTATGCTTTTCCTGCAACAGTGGGAAAGAGCCACAGAAAACAGGAAACTGACAGGGTCGTATAAATCGGGGAAGTCAGGGTTTGAGCCCATATTTTAGACGGAGATTTTGATTCAGGTTAAGGAGAGAAACGAGGGCCCAAGTGAAAACTGGGACATTCTCTATTATTTATTTTCTATTCAGGCATCCCATGATGTTCATGGTATCCATATGTGTGTTTTTTCTTTGTCCTATTTCTTTGCTATCCATCATTTATTTATGTATTTAGTTGATCAGGCTTTTGTGGCCTATTATTCACAGCGCTTCACTAAGCTGCTTCATTCGTATCAGTTACATTTTGGAGGCTGTGTCTCTTTACTGGCAAGCGGTCCTTAGCCACCAGTGTAAATCCAGACCCTAATTAACAGTTGGGAGCTACAAGCAATGATGCACTTCACACACTGCTGGGACCAAGAAAAGAATTAGTGGATTTATAATGTGATCAGTGAAAGAGATCCAAGTTTGAATTTTGACTCTAATCTGGAGAACTGGGTTTGATTCCACACTACATGAGTGTTGGACTCTTATCAGGTTTGTTTCCTTGCTCCTACACATGAAGCCTGCTGGGTCACCTTGGACTAGTCACAGTTCTCTCTGAATTCTCTCAGTCCCACCCAGAGGTGGGATCCAGCAGGTTCTCACAGGTTCCCAAGAGTAGGTTACTAATTATTTGTGTGTGCCGAGAGCGGGTTACTAATTGGTGATTTTGCCACGTGATTTTTGCCTTGGTGCAGCCCTCCTCTCAGCAGTAAGCAGCAGAACTGGAAGCAGTCTAGCAGGAGGTGCGCGGCGTGTGGCAGCCTGCGCCCTCGTGCATTAGTTTCCGCCCAGGACGGCGCCCAGCGGCTGTGTCCTTTGCCACAGCCCCGCCCAGGAATGCCCGCCCGTGGGTGCCCCACCCAGCCCCATTGGCGCTCATACAGTTTGAATCCCACAAGGTGTTCAATGTGGGGAGAGGACCGAAAGGAATTTGTAAGCCACTTTGAGAATCCTTATAGGAGGGAAGGGGGTGGGGCATAAAACCAAACTCTTCTTCTTCAGTGGAGAGACACACATGTGCAAAAGCAGTCAGTTTAGTGGGGCAGGCCTACTGAGAAAAGGCACACTGCGAAGCTGAAACGAGTCCGGGATTAATCCGGTCTGAGGATTGTATCCTGACTCTGTGTCATTGAGACTATTTACGGCAACGTTCCTGCTCTGGGATAGGGTTTCCTTGTTAAAATCAGAGGCATGACTCTCTCTGTGGCTGTGGTTCGGCCCCCGCTTGGAGAATGCCCATGTCGAAAGGTCCTGGATGCATTCGGACCAGTTGCCTTTCCGGAGTGTCATCACATGGCCACTGTGCATTTGTGGATCTTTATCAGGCGTGAACACGCGTAGTTCCGGACACTTTCAATCGGCAGGCAGCAACCATACTTATTAAAATAACGTGTTCTAAGGTGAAGCCCGGGTTCAAAGAAATTAAAAAGTCCAGTAACATTAACAACACAAGCCTTTATTGGCATATAAAACAGGTCAAAATTTTAAAACAAAACAAGGTTAAGAATTCCAGTATAAAAATTTGCAACAGTTTCACAAAAGAGCACATCAGAGCTGTTCAGGAGATTGGGCAGTGGCGTACCTGCCTAGGGACAGGGGACCTAATATTCCAGGCGCCCCATTTGGTCGCAGAGCCAACATTTTCAGGAATTCGTTTAGTGTGTTTTTAAATTTTTAAGTGTTTTTTTATGTTTCGGCCTGCAGGGGGCACATTTTTAAGGTTATCAGCACCACAATTTCAGGGTACCATCCAGAGACTGTCCTGATGATACCACCCAAATCTGGTGATGTTTGGTTCAGGGGTGGCAAAGTTATGGACCCCCAAAGGGGGTGCCCCCATCCCCATTGTTTTCAATGGGCGCTAACATGAGATGGAGGCTACCCATTTGAGGGACCATAACTTTGGTCCCCCTGGACATAACTTCACCAAACTTGGGTGGCATTTTGTGAGAGATGATGCTGACATTTGTTTGGTAAACTTTTTGCTGGGGGTGATTTGTGAGAGATTTACATGAACTGGCTTGGAGTTGTTTCTCAGGCTAACAACCTACCTCATAGGGTTGTTGTGGTTAGGAAATTAGGAAAAGAGTTGGTGGGGAGAGAGCCATGTATGTTTTGCTGGGAGTGGGAGGTGTTTTGTGAGCTGGAACAAAAAATCATTGTTTGGTCATGGTGGGGGAGGGTGGCCGCCCATACACCGCCAAACTCAGGTTTTGTCCCCGGGCGCCAGTTTGCCTAGGTACACCCCTGAGATTGGGTATCTTATAACACTCATGCCGCTGAGAACATTGCAAGAAAATGGAATTCATGTATTTCATGCGTATCTTATTGTATTTAGGGCATAGAAACAAAGAATGGTCAAGTGTTTCAACCGTAGTCCTAGCACATGAACAAACTCTTTCAGAACGTTCCATATTCTTAAATCTTCCCTCCAGCAGAGCTGATGGCAGCACATTACATCTTGCAGTAGCCATGGCTCTCCTCTAAAAAAAGTCCAGTAAGACGGAGTATAATTTTCAAATGAATACATTTCATGGGAAAGGCATTTTAAAAGTGCTGTGGCTCAGTGGAAGAGCATCTGCTTGGCATGCAAGAAAGTCCCAGGTTCAATCCCAGGCATCTCCCGTTAAAGGGACCAGATAGTAGGGGAAATAAAAAGCTTTTGCTCGAGACACTGGCGAGTAGGCAATACTGAGCTAGATAGACCCAAGGCCTGACTCAGTGGAAGGCAGATTCATATGTTCACGCTGTCATTCAACCTTAGCATGACTTCTTTCGGCTTATATGCAATAAGGGGAAATAATGCCGGCCTACCTTGCTGACTTGTTGTTATGACCGCAAAGGATTTTAAGGACAGCTTGGCAGAATTCACAGTGTTGGCAGTGGCTGACCTTTTTGTGCTGGTTTCACTGTCCACTCAGCAGCCGGCAATTGACAAATAGATATAGCGATTTATGTGTTGGGTGGAAGAAGAAGAGTTTGAATTTATATCCCCCTTTCTCTCCTGTAGGAGACTCAAAGGGGCTTACAATCTCCTTGCCCTTCCCCCCTCACAACAAACACCCTGTGAGGTAGGTGGGGCTGAGAGAACTCCGAAGAGCTGTGACTAGCCCAAGGTCACCCAGCTGGCGTGTGTGGGAGTGTACAGGCTGATCTGAATTCCCCAGATAAGCCTCCATAGCTCAGACGGCAGACCTGGGAATCAAACCCGGTTCCTCCAGATTAGATACACGAGCTCTTAACCTCCTACGCCACTGCTGGAGCATTGCTATTGCCTCGTGGGGGCTGACAAAATCCCCAAATATACCCACTGCTGCGCTGCATGCTGTGTTTGGGAGATATATACTTGTGGGAATGTGGACTTGGGGGAGGAGCTTGTCTGTCATTACGGATACTAGGAAAGTCCATAATAAACAGCTCTAAAACTCCAGAAAACACCCTATGAAAAACACTGATTTGGGGCAGAACAAGGGGGACTGCGCCCGGGGCATGAGTGCGCCCTGTACCCCTGCCACGCCCCCATCCACCCCCACCCCAGAATGTCCCGGAACACTCCAGAACACCCCTGCCACACCCCCGCAGTGGCGTACACCCGGTGTGTCACACACCCCTTGTCCCCTTGGCGCTACGCCACTGCACTGACTGGAAGATAAAATGATAGCCAGTGTTGTAAATGTGTTACAGTTTGACTGGGAGGAGGAGGAGGGGGGAAGAAGAAGAGGAAGAGGAAGAGGGGAAGGAGGACTTTGGATTTATACTCCACCTCTCTCCCCTATAAGGAGATTCAGTGGCTTACAAACTGCTTTCCTTTCCTCTCCCTGCAACAAACACCTTTGTGAGGTAGGTGGGGCTGAGAGATTTCTATTCAATATTTATATTAAACCCCACCACTACCATTAAGTGTGACAGTCAGTCTTGACCAAGTGGCTCTCTTTTGTTTTAGCTTACCTAGTCAGGTTGCTGTGAAGATAAAATGGGTGAGTAGC
This sequence comes from Sphaerodactylus townsendi, assembly GCF_021028975.2. Taxonomy (NCBI): domain Eukaryota; kingdom Metazoa; phylum Chordata; class Lepidosauria; order Squamata; family Sphaerodactylidae; genus Sphaerodactylus; species Sphaerodactylus townsendi. Next base: position 130,309,697 of record NC_059429.1, on the reverse strand, counting down.
CTGGGCAGGTGAGGTTTGGGGAGAGAGGGGAACTCAGCAGGGAATAATGCCACAGACACCACCGGCCAAAGCAACCATTTTCTCCAAGGGAACTGATCATCAGGAGGTCAGTTATAATGCCTGGAGATCTGGTCGTACCTGGAGGTTGGCAACTTTTCCCAGAATGCCTATAAAAATGTGCTTATCTGTCATTCATCAATCAATCTTTTTCCTCACGTGGCCCCAACCACTTTCTGAAAACACTTAGGCCTCAGAAAAGGTTTTGTCAAGTCTACTCTGGGTTTCAGGCAAACACACACACACACAAATAAAATATGTTCTTTTTAGATTTGTTCTCTCTCTCTCTCTCTCTCTCTCTCTCTCTCTCTCTCTCTCTCTTACTCCATGAAGTCCTATGGCTTTAGATAAAAATATCTCAATTATTTTTGGTAAGAAGAGCTACATGTTTTCAAAGTAAGAACGATATGGTAATCCAAAATCCCCTAAATTTCCTTCCGTTCGTTCAAAAGTCAGATGCTGTTGCAACAGATCAAGCAAAACTCCTCTGCAAGTTTGATAGAAACTGACACTTCACCCCACAGAAATCCGTCAATCAATTTATTTTTGAAAAGCACGTCGAGGGAAAGTCAAGAGAAAAGTAGAGGCGTTTAAGAGCAAGAGATTAATTTGATCCCTGTTATACCGATCAGAATAATATACACTATTGATTTCTTGCTAATTTGTGTTTAATTTCCTTGCATTTCTCTATTGATATTCAATGTTGGTTTTGTACTTCTAAAATCTGAACTGGAGCCTACAAATATTTTAATTAGGGATATGCCGACTGAGCTGATGGATGAAACTTAGATTTATTTGGGGGGAATGAGGGCAGGCGGAAGGATCGCCACGTTTCAAACAAGATTGCACAATTAATTTCATTTATGATATATTTTTTCATACCATTTCTTCCTTAGTAAATTCAAAAGATTTAAAACCGTTGAAGATTGCCCATTTAATTTAGGCCTCTTCCAGTCTCTTTATGGACCAGTGGACTGGCGTGTCTCCAGTTATTCATTTCTTGAACAAAAATTCACACATCATTGGGTTGTAGAATTAGACTGGTTTTCCATTTAGCCTGGGTTGAGGCCTGGAAATTTCCTGGAATTACAACCAGAGCATATAGGGCCTAAACGGAACCCAAGGCCTGACCGTTCACCCCCCGAGTGCCCTACTTACCTTGGCAGCCAGCAAGGAGGCCGGGGTGGGGCTCTGGGGAGGGACGCTCAAACGGGGGGCTCCCGGCCATGTGATCCCCCAGCAGGGGAGAGGTCAGGCCTCCTGGCTGCATGGCTGGGCCCAGCCTTGGTGCCTCCCCACGTGATCCAAAGGCATGTGCCCGGGGACATGGGGGTCCCCATGTTGCTATGGGCGGTACGCCCCTGATTACAACTCATCTCCAGTCCATGGGAAGAAATGGATGCTTTGGACGTTATACTCTATGGCATTATACCTCTCCAAGCTATATCCCCAGACGCTCCACGAATATCCCAAACCAGTGCTGGCAAACCCGATTTAACCTGTCCAAACATCAGAGACAAAGTTGCAATTCCAGCATGCCACTTTAGGAATTTTATCCATTAAAAATGACATGTGTGTTTTCAAAATAAACAAAATATTTGGATAAGATTTTTTTAAGAGATGTTGCTGAAACGCACTTACATTCGTGTATACGATCTGCTTCCTTTGGTGTCATGTGCTGCTTTGAGAATTTCTTTTATTGCTACAGTGACTCATGCACTTACATGAAAGGAAACAAACAAACAAAATGTAGGTCAGGCATGATTAAAGTAAATCAGACTAGTCTGGTATAGTATTGCTAGTGAGGGGTGGGTCTGGAGCGAGATTCTATGATTTATTCTTTTGGTGCGTTATCAACGTATCTAGTTCATTATAGGCACACAAAAAATGGTCCTCACCCCTGAAAGATTACAGTGGTAATTTCCAGCAGAAAAATGTAGACAACAGAGGGCAGAAAAAAATAGGCAAACAGCTGGGAAAATGCCTGGACATTCAGTTACCTAATAACAATAAAACAACAATAACAATAATTTTGGAGGGATTCCTTTGTTAGATCTATTGTATGCATATTGCGCACCTTTCAAAGTAACACATTTATTATGGCAGATGTGTTTCTCATCCAGAGCCCACTTTGTCATTATTATTACTATTATTACGTTTGATATCACAGCTGCCAGTTCTTTAGCTGGGTTGTTGGCCTTTCAATACAATTTGAGCCTCACCAAGAGGCCTAGGAAGTTGTAATGTATTGGCATAGTATTCGTGCGGATCCCAGCAGGGCTGCCTTCTGAATCTGACAGATGTTAATTTTGTCAATTCGAAGATGTTTCAATTGCTGCCGCAGTGTTTTCGGGATGGCGCCCAGGGTGCGGATTACCACTGGGACGACCTCAGCTGGTTTGTGCCATAGTCGCCATAACTCGATTTTCAAATTGTGTTATTATTAGGGTGTTGTGGTTTTTCCGGGTTGTATGGCCGTGTTCCAGTAGCACTTTCTCCTGACGTTTTGCCTGCATTTGTGGCTGACATTTTCAGAGAATCTGTGTGATTATTATGTTTGATATCCGCCAGTTCTGACAGCCGCCCGTTCTTTAGCTGGTTTTTGGCCTTTCACTACAATTTGAGCCTCACCCAGAGGCCTAGGAAGTTGTAATGTATCAATGTAGTATTCATGCGGATCCCAGCAGGGCTGCCTTCTGAATCTGACAGATGTTGACTTTGTCAATTTGAAGATGTTTCAAGTGCTGCCCTAGTGTTTTTGGGATGGCGCCCAGGGTGCGGATTACCACTGGGACAACCTCAGCTGGTTTGTGCCATAGACGCTGAAGCTCGATTTTAAAATTGTGGTGTTTCGTGACCTTCTCATGTTCTTTTTCAATGATCCTGATGTAACCAGGTATCGCTATTTTGATGATGGTCACTTTCTTGTCCTCGGTTACTGTGATGTCCGGTGTATTATGTGCCAATACTTTGTCCATTTGGATTCAAAAGTCCCACAGGATCTTGATCTTCTCATTTTCCGTGATTTTCTCTGGACAATGTCCCCACCAGTTTTTATCTGTCCTAATATTGTAATTCTTGCATAAATTCCAGTAGATCATTACTATTATTATCAATTATCACGATGGAGATGAAGGTGATGATAAATCCCAAATGCACAGCTGTTTTAATTCACTGCAGCCAAATTGATGAAGAATCTTGTGGCAACTGGAAGACTACCAAATGTATCGCAGCAGAAACGTTTATGATTGAAAACCTAATTTGATTGTGATGATTATAAATTGTAGTATGAGGGCGGAGAGAGGAGTGATTGAAAGTACCCACAGGAAGATGAAGGGATGGAGAAGGGAGAACAAGGGGGGGTGCCAACTCCAGGTTCAGAAATACCTGGCTATTTGAAGGTGAAATCCAGGAGGGCAGAGGGTTTTGGGGGAGGGAGGGGAACCTCTGTAGGGTACAAAGCCATGCAGACCACCTTCCAAAACAGCCATTTTTCCCCCAGGGGAAGGGGAAATCAATGTTTAAAGTACCGTATATACTCGTGTATAAGCCAACCCATGTATAAGCCGAGGCACCTATATTTACCACCAAAACCTGGGGAAACTTATTGACTCGCGTATAAACCGAGGGTGGAAAATGCAGCATCTTAGTTTAGTTTATTGGATTTGGATACTGCCCCCCCGCCCCAAAGGCTCAAGGCATGGCTTGGGCACCTCTCTTGCGCGGAGGTCTCTCGGCTGGCTGGGGAAGAGGGGAAGATCTCCCCTCTTCTCCAGCCAGCTGGGCAACCATCCATTGACTTCAGCGTATAAGCGGTGGGGCATTTTCAGCCCGGCAAAATGGACTGAAAAAACTTTAACTTATCTTGGCGGTATCTGACAAATACTTTTAAAAAAGCAATGGATATAGTTTGTAGATAGGTCGCAATTCCTGGAGATTTCCAGCCCCCATCTGGTGGCTTGCAACCCTCCAACAGAAAAGGACATAAAAAGGTCAGCAGGTGGAGAAAGGGGTAGCTTAGGAGCCAAAGAAGCATTCTGTGGCCACCGGAAGGTGTCCCGCTTGTGGGATCAGTTTTCTTAAGCCAGAACCAGTCCTTGCCTTACAGCACAATCCCATCTAGAGTGACTCCAGTTGAAACCCATTGAAAATGAACCAGTTTAGACTGGAGTCACTCTCTTCTAAGACTGCCCCGTTAGTCATCAGAATAACCTAGTTCAGTGGTGGCGAACCTATGGCACAGGTGCCAGAGGTGGCACTCAGTGCCCTCTCTGTGGGCACGCGCAAACAGAGTTGCCCCCCCTTACATCTAGGCTGGCCTGGGCCGCTGGGCTCGATTATTAGCATTAACCCTAAGACCTAGTTTTGGGGACGCAGTGTAGGTAACCCTGTTAAACACTGTTAAACCCCACTGATTTTCATGTGAAGAACTAAAGTGCAATCCTTTCCCTGGGAGTAAGCTCAGTTGCTGGGAATGGGGCTTGCTTCTGAGTAAACCCTCCTAGGGTCGTGACTGACCCGTTGGAAGAATTGCACGGTTGCTTCAAAGCAAAGCCACCAACTACCACCAAACTTACTCCTGAGTAACGCACGCCTCTAAGCCAACCATTTTTTCTAAACTAAAACCTCAGTATTCGGGTTAAATTGCCGTGTTGGCACTTTGCACTAAATAAGTAGGTTTTGTGTTGCAATTTGGGCACTCAGTCTCGAAAAGGTTCGCCATCACTGACCTAGTTAGAGTGATTCCAGGTCTAAGCCTATTGAAAGTGGTTTAGATGAGAGTCACTCCCTTTAAGTTTGTATCGTTAGTCATCCAAACAACCTATCTAGAGTGACTCCAGTCTAAGCCCATTGAAAATGAACAAGCTTAGACCGGAGTCACTTCCTTTAGGATTGTTTCATTAGTCATCTGATTAATTTATGCAGAGTGACTCTGGTCTGAGCCCATTGAAACTGGTTTGGACCGAAGTCACTCTCTTTAGGATTGTATCGTTAGTCATCAGAAAAACCTATCTGGAGTGACTCCAGTCTAGACCAGAATCACTCTCTTTAGTACTGTATCGTTAGTCATCCAAATAACCTATCCAGAGTGGCTTCAGTTTAAGACCGTTGAAAATGAACGAGCTTAGACCGAAGTCACTCCCTTTAGAATTGTATTGTTAGCAGTGGTGGGATTCAAAAATTTTAGTAACAGGTTCTGATGGTTGTGGGATTCAAACAGTGGCGTAGCACCAATGGGACTGGGTGGGGCATGATGGGGGCGTGGGCGGGCATTCGAAGCGAGGCATTCATGGGCGGGGCTGTGGCAGGGCGCAGAAGTGGCGATGTCGTGCCCTAGGTGCAGTTCCCCTTCGCCCCGCCTCTAGATTCAAATAATGACTAAAGTATTTAAAATGCAATATACCTAAAGGTAGTGTATTATTTCTTTTTTATATAATTATATTGATTGATTTTAAATAATAACATAAGGAGAAATCAAAAACTGTTTACAATTGTTAACATATAACAAACATATCTAATTGTCTATCTCTCTCAACCCCAAAACAGCCTATATTGCCTCCCTCCTTCCCATATTTTCCCCCTCCCTACTTTCTACTTCCCCTTCAGATTGCTATAACTACTTTATCTATCCTTGAAGAAGCCCAACAGAGGGAGAGATCCAAAATCCTTAATCTAAATGAGTAGTTTAAACTCCTCTCTTTCCAATATATAAATTTCCAGGAAAAAAAAGAAAATGAAAATCTTTACCGATAATACTTTCCCAACCTTTATACCAATGAACAAAAAAAAAATAGCATTACTATATACTGTATTATTTCATACCGTTCATACATGTGAGGGGTGCCATGGGGGGGGCAGGGGAGCGCAGAAGGGGACCCTGAAGCGATTTTGCATCCCCACTTGTAGCTGTTGTACCCAGGGACAGAGATTACCTCCTTGTCCCTAGTGGAGTTAATCATTAATAACCAGTTCTCTGAACTGAGAAAATTTTAGTAACCGGTTCTACCGAATAGGTGCGAATAGGCTGCATCCCACCCCCCTGATTGTTAGTCATCCAAATAACCTATCCAGAGTGGCTCCAGTTTAGGCCCACTGAAAACGAACGCGCTTAGACCGGAGTCCTTTTAGGATAGCATCTTTAGTCGTCAAAATAACTATCTACAGTGACTCCAGTCTAAGACCACTGAAAATGAACCAGCTTAGACGGGAGTCACTCCCTTTAGAATTGTATTGTTAGTCATCTGAAAACCTATCTAGAGTTGCTCCAGTTCTCAGCCCATCATAACCGAAGACCGGAGTCACTCCTTTTAGGGTTGCATCATTAGCCATCGGAATAACTCCGGTCTAAGCCCACTGCATTTGTTAGGATTGTATGGTGGGCCATCCGAAGAACCCATGAAGAGTGACTCCGGGGGTGAACCCATTGCAACCGAACAGGCTTAGACCGGAGTCACTCCCTTTCCGATTTGCCCCGCGACCCATCCGCATGATGGCAGATTATTTTAAGGCAGCGACCCCACCCTGGCGAGCGGCCAGGCGACCCCTCCCCCTCCCGTCTCCCACCTGCGGGCTCTCCCCTCCCCCACGCCCTCCCCCTCCCTCCCCTCCCCGGCGCTGTACCGCAATGCTGTAGTGCGGAAGGCGGGGGGACTACACTTGCGCCGTCGCCGTCAATAGGTGGACCCCCCTCCCGGGGAAATAAAGCCGCCCGAGCCGAAGCTGGCAGCCTCTGCTGTCTGAGACCTCGGCTGCCGGTAAGAGGTCTCCGGATCGCCCCCCTCCCCATCGCTAGTTTGCCTCCTGGTGGGGGGGAACCACGACCGCTTGGGGGGGGGGGGGAGGTGAGGGTGACGTTGGAATGGATGCAGTGCAGATATGGGGCGGGGCCGATCTCTTTCTTTAAATGGGATATTTTTTTAAAAAATAGCGGGGTTTCTTTTTTTGCAGAACAAAACATTTAAACGGCGTTTGTGCAAAAGGCGTTTGCCGGGGGGGGGGGGGCGGCGGCGGCGGCGGCGGGGGGCTCGGTTTGCAATGGTCCAAGGGCTTCTCGGCGGCGATTCCCGGCGCCCCCGTCCCCCCCCCCCGCTCTGGAGGGGCAGGTGCAATCCTCCCCCACGCTCCCTGCTCCCCTGCGAGCGGGGCAGGTGAGGTTGGGGCGGCAGGTGGGAACCCGAGGGGAGCATTCCGCGCGCGGTCCCGAAGGCGGTTCAGCCGGGAGCTGTCCGGGCTCTTCCCCCGACCCGCGTTGTGGAGGGGGCTTGTTTAAAAAAAAAAGAAGAAAGGTGTTTTTTTTTTTAAATAACGTGGACTGTCAATTTGGGCTGCGTCTGAGCGTCTTCTTGCATATTGCAAAGTCATGCCCTCCCCCCCCCCCCCTTCAAATCTAGGGCCTCCTCGCAACCTGATCTTGGGGGCGGGGGGGGGGGGCGAGCAACGCACGAAATCTTTCGTGCACGGCAGGGCTCCGTGTGACCTTGTTGCAAATAGGGTCCTTTAGAGCACAAAAGCGGTTAGATCTATCAAATCACCTTTGCAATTTCTATCTATCTATCTATCTATCTATCTATCTATCTATCTATCTATCTATCTATCTATCTATCTATCTATCTATCTATCTATCTATCTATCTATCTATCTATCTATCTATCTATCTATCTATCTATCTATCTATCTATCCTCATCCTCTCTCTCTCTCTCTAATCATATATATATATATATATGGGTGTTTTTTTTGCAAAATTTAGCCAGTTGAATCTGCCTGGGGTTTTAAAAATAGCCCTATGATTTAGGGGGTGGGGGGTGGGGCGGAGAGCCTGTTTTTAGAGATGAGCAGCCGAGCCCAAGCCCACAAGCAGTGGCAGTTGAAGGCTGGTGGCGGCAGTGGGTCATGAGATTTCCCCCACCCCCAGGAATATATCAAAATCCCCTCCCCCACCTTTGCCAGGCTGCAAAAACGAATGTCGGCCTTTGCAATCCTGAAGGAAGATGAAGTCATTTGCATGCAATCGCGGAGAGGCTTCTAGAAGCAGAGAGGGTGGCTTATTTATCCGAGATGTGTTTGCAATAAGTATGTGGAGGGGAGGGGGGGGGTGCATGATTTGCAAACAGCTGCATTTCTGTCCTTTTCTGGGCTTTCTTGGTGGTGGGGGGGGGAAGAGATGAGCACATCCGATGAGACATTATCCTGGCTCATGTGCTCTTCCGCCCCTTAAGCAGACTGGATCGATTTTGCTCCGGTGGTTGACTGGAGAAATCAATATGAACTGACAAATTCTCTGAAATGGCTTGAAAAAACAACATAAGCCGAGATGAACCGAATACCTTTAAGGGCAGATTGATACAATCGGGTTTCGATTGGAGAGGTTTCCTTAAGCCGTTGTTTGGCGTGACTCAGAGCTGTCTTGCAAAAGATGGCAACATGGCCGCCTGCAATGTATATTTTTTGCCTATGTTATGTCTGGGGGGGTGGGGGGGAAGCTGAACACACACACACACACACACACACACACACACCACTGAGTTCAGTTTCAGGGAAGCACATGGAAAGCTATTTCTGGCACCTTCCTTTTGCAGACTCCGTATTGTCCCTTTCCGAGCATGAGTTGCCACCCTCCTACGGAGGATCCCGATATTTGATGGAAAGATCTCTCCGCCTGTGAAAGAGCACAGGCCGTGGAGCAGGCTTCCTATTTGTGGATATTTTGCCCGGTAGGGGGAAGCCATTTTGTATATCATAAGGGCATCATATATTTAATAAACACACCATGAAAAATATCCCACCCCCGACCCTCCTGTTATGGTTGGGGAACGGGGTTTAGGGCGCCCATGAGTCATCCCGGGTTGCTCATTCTAAAAATGCCTTCTCTGGGTAAGAAGGAGGTGACGCACATCTCTGTCTGGTGGCCAAACCGTGGCTCACGTGGACGGCAGGAACAGGAGCAAGGTGTAATGCAGGCAGCAGAGGGGCAGAGAAATACCAGGTTCCTTTTCTGGGCTAAAACTAGGGCAGATTTGTCCCGGCAGACAGAAAAATCCTCCCTCTGTCTGGCCCGGCTGTGAGCTGGCGAAAGAGCTAATATCGAAAGCGCAGGCTTAACTGTATTAAAGAGAGGCCAGACGCGGAAAGCAGCAGGGCACGGCGGGCAGTGCCGTGTTGTGTTGCTGTTGCTCCGGGTGACAACTGCTTCCCTTCTCTGTTGCAGCAGCCTCTGATCCCCGGACCCACTGCTCCTCCCGGTCTTAGCTAAGCGTCACCCGAGAGCAGAAAGATGGGGAAGGAAAAGACCCACATCAACATCGTGGTCATCGGGCATGTGGACTCGGGCAAATCCACGACCACCGGCCACCTCATCTATAAATGCGGGGGCATCGACAAGAGGACCATTGAGAAATTCGAGAAGGAGGCGGCCGAGGTAAGGTTGGCTCCCGGACGGACGCAGGCCGTGCTGCAGTTTGACCTTTACGTTTGCCCTTCTCTTGCTGCCGGGCACGCGAGCCCTGGAGGGAAGCAGTCGAGCGCTCATGCACTGGTCGGGAAGCATCCTTTCCTGCCCGCCTGGAATCTTCTCGGCTGCGTTTTTCTCTCTTTTTCTTTGTTCTCTACCGTTCTTCGTTCAGCTGCTTCTCTGTTTTGATTTCTTGGCCTTGCAAAATAAAGAGAGCACAGAGAAGCGGGTGCTCAAATGTGGCGGGGAGAACGGAGGAAAGGTACCCCGACGCAAGTTGCCTTCCCTCTCCCCCTGGCGTGATTAGCGAACGTGTGCATGTGTGTTTTGACCTTGGGGTTTTGTGATGGTGTTGTATAGGTTGAGTCAGTGCCGGTTCCGGGAGACAGGTGGGGCATGAGAACCGGATCCTTGCAGTGGCGTAGGAGGTTAAGAGCTCGTGTATCTAATCTGGAGGAACTGGGTTTGATTCCCAGCTCTGCCGCCTGAGCTGTGTTGGCTTCTCTGGGGAATTCAGATTAGCCTGTACACTCCCACACACGCCAGCTGGGTGACCTTGGGCTAGTCACAGCTTCTCGGAGCTCTCTCAGCCCCACCTACCTCACAGGGTGTTTGTTGTGAGGGGGGAAGGGCAAGGAGGTTGTAAGCCCCTTTGAGTCTCCTGCAGGAGAGAAAGGGGGGATATAAATCCAAACTCTTCTTCTTCTTCTTCTTCTTCTTCTTCTTCTTCTTCTTCTTCTTCTTCTTCTTCTTCTTCTTCTTCTTCTTCTTCTAAGGGCAAGTCGTCCCATCTTCTACTCGCTGTGAGAACATCTGCTGCAAAGGCATTGGGTTCGAATGTCCCCCGTTAGATGGCCACAGGTTTAGAAAGTGGACATTTCCCCCCCCCCGCCCCCCCAGTAGCTGAAATCAAGAGGTTTGGGTATTTTGTTCCCCTGATGGAGTCTGCTGATGTAATCTTTATCCAGGAAGAGTTGTAGAGTCCGGTTGGGGCCGTGGGTCGGTCATCCCGAAAAGATCCTAGATTTGATCCGTGGAATCTTATCAGGTGTTAGAAAATCTTTCTGTGCTTGAGGCATTACTGGCAGAGTAAACAGCGTGCCCTGATGGATTCGTTGTCTGGTGGCATAACAAAACTCCTTAAGAATTACATCAATTTGAAGTTTTTGCAATCACTCCACCCCCCACCCCCCCCAATAGCATTAGTATAGATTTGTCGGAAATATTTTATCATTTGCACAGGTGTCAAACTCGCGGCCCTCCAGATATTATGGACTACAGTTCCCATCATCCCCTGCCAGCATGATGCTGGCAGGGGATGATCGGAACTGTAGTCCATAACATCTGTAGGGCCGCGAGTTTGAAACCTGTGATTTAGAGAATTAACTTGATATTAGAAGGTTTTGGGAGGCTAATCAGGTATCATAACATAGTACTACGCTTTGGAAAACCTGAGCGATCTTAGGCTCGTCACTTCTGCTCTTCTTAACCTACCTTATAGGGTTGTTGTAAATACAAAATTGAGAACCATAGAGGCCTAAGCTTCTCAAAGGACAAGCGGGGTAAAAATGTGAAAGTGTGACAGATTTGATGATTGACACACCAAGTTTTAAACTCCCACCCTCCTGAAAGGACAATTATTTGGGTGACACTCCCTATCTGTCCCAGAATCCTTACTTCATTAGAATAGCATTTCAGGATGGGTCAGTAGCGTAGTGGTTAAGAGCAGTTGCACTCTAATCTGGAGAACCAGGTTTGATACCCCCACTGCCACTTGAGCTGTGGAGGCTTATCTGGGGAACTAGATTAGCCTGTGCACTCCCAGCACATGTCAGCTGGGTGACCTTGGGCTAGTCCAAGTTCTTCAGAGCTCTCTCAGCCCCACCTACCTCACAGGGTGTTTGTTGTTGTGGGGGGTGGGGTGGAGGGCAAGGAGATTGTAAGGCCCTTTTAGTCTCCTTACAGGAGAGAAAAGGGAGGTATAAATCCAAACTCCTCCTCCTCCTCCTCCGTTCCTGGTGCCCAAAGCTGATCCTAGGGCTACCAAGGCCTGGTGGGATCAGAAAAACCCTCTTCCTCTCCAGACCAGAGTGGTCCCACCTCAACCTTCTTATCAGCCCTTCTTTTCCTCCACAGACTGACTCCATGTCCTTGCCTGAGACGCCATATCTGGTGGCTAGCCAAACCTCACAATGGTGTGACTGTGCGGATTACCGTATTTGTAGGCCGTACCACGATGGGCGACAGGGCAGAATTTCACTTCCCTTCCTCCCCAGACTGGCTCTGTGTCCTTGCTAGAGATGCCATATCCGGTGGCTAGCCAAACCTTGTGATGGTGTAGCCACATGAATTATTTGTAAGCCTTGCCATGATAGGACGATAGGACAACACTTCGCTTTGTCCCGTGGGGTCTCTTCTGATACCAGAAACACGGTTTGGTTCAACATATAAAGAATTGACTATGTATTACTGGCTAATATCAGAGGTGGGATCCAGTAGGTTCTCACAGGTTCCCAAGAGTAGGTTACTAATTATTCGTGTGTGCCGAGAGGGGGTTACTAATTGGTGATTTTGCCACGTGATTTTTGCCTTAGTTACGCCCCTCCTCTCAGCAGTAGCGCGCAGAACTGGAAGCAGTCTAGCAGGAGGTGCACCGGCGTGTGTGGCAGCCTGCGCCTGCGTGCATTCGTTTCCCGCCCAAGGACCAGAGCCACGGCTGCGTCCTTGCCACAGCCCCGCCCAGGAATGTCCCGCCCCCGGAATGCCCAGCCACACCCCCGTCGTGCCCCGCCCATCCCCATTGGCACTACGCCACAGTTTGAATCCCACCACCATGGGAACCTGTTACTTAAATTTTTGGATCCCACCACTGGAATATATCATCTTACTGGCTTGTTCGGTATCTTTCACACATTGCAAAAAAAAAAAAAAGGTTTATTGTGGACAAGAGAAGAAATGGGGAAGAGAGCAGCAGTGGACTGAGAAACAGGAGTGAACACCTAGGGAGCAGTTGAGGTGTCAGGTGAAGTTAGGACAGGTGTATGAAGATAACAGTTGTGTGGGGGGCTTTGGTTGAGTGGCAGAAGAGGATGAAGAATTGGATTTATACCCTGCTTTTGTCAACCTCAAGCAGTCTCAAAACGGCTTACAGACTCCTTCCTCTCCCCACAACCGACACCTTGTGAGGCAGGTGAGGCTGAGAGAATTCTGAGAGAACTGTGACTAGCCTAAGGTCACTCAGCAGGCTTCATGTGTCGGAGCAGGGAAACAAACCCAGTCCACCAGATTAGAGACCTCTGCTGATGTGGAGGAGCAGGGAAACAAACCCAGTCCACCAGATTAGAGACCTCTCCTGATGTGGAGGAGCAGGGAAACAAACCCAGTCCACCAGATTAGCATCCACTGCTTTTAACCGCTTCATCACCCGTGCCTTGAATTCAGAAGATCCCAAGTTCGATTTTACATTTAAGGGGTCAGTGGGTACCAGGATACACCTTCACCTCTGTGAGACTTATATGATTCATTTACCTCGTGCATACGTTGTCTTTTTTTTCCCAGTGGGGACCCAAATCAGTTTACAGCGATCTCTCCTGCATTTGTTCCTTACAACAACCCTGTGAGGTGGGTTAGCCTGAGTGCACCAAGGTCTCCCAGCAAACATCCATGGCAGAAAAGGGATTCAAACCTTGTCACCACTATACTGCGTTGTCTCTTTGCTGGGTCACTGTAGCCACAGAAGATTGGTAGATGGCATGACTCAATCAGAATATCGCTTGATTTGTTGATAGTGTATGTGTGTGGAATGCAGGCCCCGATCTCTCAAAACATGGCTTTGGAGGCCACGTGAGTCCAACAATTCCTTTTGTATCGGGGGCAAAGGAGCTGCCATTATAGGAGCAAATGTAACCTCTATCTGTGGGTTCTGTGGGGCAGAACTTGGAAGGAGTTGCAAAGAACTAAATGTAAAACAAAATGGTTTACTTCCTTAACAAATAACACTTTTAACATTAACATTTAACATTAACAATTTACAGTCCTTTTTGGTTGCATTTCAAGTCCTTATATTTACAATCTACTGATAATGCCAAGTCCAATTCTTCCTGCTGGTGGTTGGCTTATGAAGACTTCAGAGGCTTGGTGAATGGGATCCAAGATGATGAAGGTCCCCAAAAGAACTCCCATCAACTACATACATAGCAAGCCCTGAAACAATAAATTCTAACATTTACAGTATAGCAAAAATAAACAACTCCCTTCCCACTAGTTCCCAACAACTTTGCAGTTACCTTAAACAAGGCGTTAAGAGCTTATAAAGGATTAAAATCCAGGTCCCAGCCTGGTAGCCTTGCTTTCTCCAACTTCACCAGTTTTTGCAGCCTTCTGCTGCTTTGAGTCTCCATTCCTTTCTGGGTCAACCCATTCTGAATATGGGGGTTACACAAACATTTGCAGGCCTCCTTGGAAGTAAATCCCATTTTATTCAGGAGTTATCACAGGGACAGTCTCTTTAAGAATGGCGACGTTATTTGGAATCATGAGTAATAGGCTGATAACGTTTGCCGTGGGATCAGAGTTGTGTCGTGGACAGGTTGGTATATCAACGGAGACTTGTGTTCGAGTCTAGTTTTTGCCGTTGTGTGGCATTGGAGAACTTGTATGATGTAGGCAGTGGTGGGATCCAAACATTTTAGTGACAGGTTCCCATGGTGGTGGGATTCAAACTGTGGCGTAGCGCCAATGGGGCTGGGCGGGGCATTCCGGGGGCGTGGCCGGGCATTCCTGGGCGGGGCTGTGGCAAGGACGCAGCCGCTGCGCCGGTCCTTGGGCGGGAAACGAATGCACGCAGGCGCAGGCTGCCACGCACGCCGGTGCACCTCCTGCTAGACTGCTTCCAGTTCTGCGCGCTACTGCTGAGAGGAGGGGCATAACTAAGGCAAAAATCACGTGGCAAAATCACCCATTAGTAACCCCCTCTCGGCACACACAAATAATTAGTAGCCTACTCTTGGGAACCTGTGAGAACCTGCTGGATCCCACCTGTGGATGTAGGGGTTAAATTGTTGGACTATGAGCTGGGAGACCCAGGTTCGAATTGCAACGGAAACTTGCAGACTGACTTTGGGCCAGTCACACTCTCTCAGATTAACCTACTCCACAGGATTGTTTTTGGATGAAACTGGAGAAAGGGGCATCCGCTCTTGGCTCTTGAGAAGAAGAGCAGGGTGAAAGGGCGACGGGTTTCACAACCCAGGGACGTTGGTTAGTCGGAGAGAGCACGGCTGGTTTGGGGTCAGCCAGTGAGGTTCACGAGAGAGTGGAGATTTGAACCCAAGTCTCCCCAGCCCTAATTCCTCTGTGTGACTTCCACGCAACCAAGTCACTTCCGATTTAGGACAACCTACATTAGGTTTAATGTCCTCCGAAACATCCTGTTGTCATTAGCCATCCTGAGATCTTGCAAACTGAGAAGGAATTTGTCTCATTTTGGATCTCCTCTTTTTCTTCTACTTTTAACTTTTGTCAACATTATTGTCTTTTCCAGTGACTCTTTTCTGACGTCATGGCCAAAGGATGATAGCCACAGCCAAGTCATTTTTGCTTCTAGGGAGAATTCGAATTCCCCTAACAGTTCCATGTACTCTGGGAGCACTCTTTCTATTCTCTTTCTATGACCTTTCCTAATTTGGAGTACTGAGTTTGATTCCCCACTCCTTCACCTGAGTGGCAGAGGCTTATCTGGTGAACCAGATGTGTTTCTCCACTCCTACATTCCTGCTGGGTGACCTTGGGCTAGTCACAGTTCTTTGGACCTCTCTCAGCCCCACCTACCTCACAAGGTGTCTGTTATGGGGAGAGGAAGGGAAAGGAGCTTGTAATCCACCTTGAGTCTCCTTACAGGAGAGAAAGGTGGAATATAAATCCACATTTCTTCTTCTTCTTCTTCTTCTTCTTCTTCTTCTTCTTCTTCTTCTTCTTCTTCTTCTTCTTCTTCTTCTTCTTCTTCTTCTTCTTCTTCTTCTTCTTCTTCTTCTTCTTCTTCTTCTTCTTCTTCTTCTTCTTCTTCTTCTTCTTCTTCTTCTTCTTCCTCCCCTCCGTCCTCCTGGCCCCTCACTAAAGGAAGACGCACCTGCTGGTCTTCCGTCCTCTTTCTCACTGCCTATTAGGAAATATGAATGCAGTGGTTATGCGTTTGAGGGATATGCCTGTCTTATGGGCTTGGACTGTGTTCAGGATAAGGCCACCTACCCAACAGCTCTGTGATTGGCATGTGTGGCCTAGGAATCACCCTTACCCTATATTCAGCAGTAGGATATAGACAACAATCCTCCTTGGAGGGGGGGGGCACAAGGAATAAATCACTGTCCGCTGTTGGAGCCCTGGCCAACAAGCTGGCACATTATTTATCCTGTCCTTCTTTTAAAGCCCTTTACTGTGCTCTCCTTTCCTTTCCCTATTCCTAACCTCACAACTACCCTGTGAGGTAGACCAGTCTGAAAGAGCAGCTATCACGAGGTTGTTCACAGTCTTAAGAGAAGTTATACCTTTCTAAGCCCCACTGACTTCATTGGACTTCGACAGGACTAACTGCTTTGAATGGTACTGCCAGTAGATGATATTGTTTATATAACTGACAGGTGGAGGAACAGAAAGAATTTGCAGAGAAGAGGGAAGGGGGATTTTGGCTGTCCCACTCCAACCTCCTTCCCCCAGCAAGGTGTTCACAAAGTCTGGGGCCCCTTCTGCACTTGAAGAATAATGCACTTTCAATCCACTTTGAAACTGGATTTTTTCTGTGCAGAATAGCAAAATCCACTTTCAAACAATTGTGAAACAATTGTGAACAGTTGTGTTGGGTTTCTATCCCCCTTTCTCTCCTGCCAGGAGACTCAAAGGATGTACAATCTCCTTTCTCCCCCCACCCCCCACAACAACAGAGCCCTTCGGGGATGGGGCGGTATAAAAGCCTAATGAAATAAATAAGATAAATAAATAACAAACACCCTGTGAGGTGGGTGGAGCTGAGAGGGCTCCGAAGAACTGTGACTAGCCCAAGGCCGACCCAGCTGGCGTGTGTGGGAGTGTTGTAGGGGCAGGATATAAATCTGAAATATAAACAAATGAATTCACAGGCTTTTCCCATTCAAGGGATAACGTTTCCATGGTATTATCTGTCCCCAGAATACAGCAAAGTTTGATTCTTTGGGTAATTGGTCCGCAGAATTCACCTTAATTCTTGATTTTTGTCTTCTGTGCAGAATATTACTGATCAGGCTGTGATGTGAGTGATACAGAAATGCATAAAAATAGGTGGTTGGTGGGCGTGACCAGAGGAGACTGAATAGTTCTTCCAGCCATACAGAGGGAGATGCCATTTCAGAACGACAGCCCAAAATCTTGACTCCAAAGAAGGATCAGCCAGATTTCTTTTATAGCCCCCCCCTTCCTTTTCTCTTTCCCCCAGACAATTGCTATATTATATTTGCGAGGACAGCCCCTTATATCTGAAAGGCCCCATCGAAGTTGCAAATTGCCTTTGATATGTGAAACCTTGGATGGGTGCCTTAGCTTCTGGAAAAGCGAATATCCTGGAAGGAAACAGGGTTTCTCCTTTCCCCACTTGTGAGCATTTGGAAAAATAACTTCAGGTGTTTGTCCATTCGTATGGTTTTTCTTTCCTCCCCGCCTCACTTTCTTCAGTAAATTCTGTTTTTACTAAGGTGCTTCTCTGACTGTTGAGAAATGTCGTCATGTTCGTCTTATGCTTCTCTGCCCATTTATTCAGTTAATCTATTTATCGTGTATCTTTCATTTTTAAGTAAGACTCTGGTTTAACACCCCGGGTACTTGCTCAAGGACTAAGCAGTTTTTTTAGTTGCTCTGGGTGTGAGAATTCTCAGAATGGCTCACCACCGGGGGTCCTTTTGATCCCACCTGCCGTTCATATGCATGTTTCTCCAGTCTGTCTTCTCTGCACAACCATTTTTTCCCATTGAGAGCCATGAACAATTAGAACTTTAAATATCTTTTTCTCGAAACATCGATTTTGTACATGCATGTCTTTGGCATAAGGGCAATTATATTTTCACATGGGTACTAAACCAAATGACAACAGTACTGACTATGGAAGGTATTTTAAGAAGAAGAAGAAGAAGAGTTTGGATTTATATCCCCCCTTCTCCTGTAGGAGACTCAAAGGGGCTTACAAACTCCTTTCCCTCCCCCCCTCACAACAAACACCCTGTGAGGTAGGTGGGGCTGAGAGAGCTCAGAAGAGCTGTAACCAGCCCAAGGTCACCCAGCTGGCATGTGTTGGAGTGCACAAGCTAATCGGATTCACCAGATAAGCCTCCACAGCTCAAGTGGCAGAGTGGGGAATCAAACCCGGTTCCTCTAGATTAGAGTGCACCTGCTTTTAACCACTACACCTCACTGGACATGTCCTGTGCAGGACAGAGTGATGCAGTCCAGACATAAACGCACCTTCTCACGACAGATTATGATTGCCCCACAAGAAAATTATACTAGAATCTGACTATGGAAGGTATTTTAAGAAGAAGAAAAAGAGTTTGGATTTATATCCCCCTTTCTCTCCTGTAGGAGACTCAAAGGGGCTGACAATCTCCTTGACCTTCCCCCCTCACAACAAACACCCTGTGAGGTAGGTGGGGCTGAGAGAGCTCTGAAAACCTGTGACTAGCTCAAGGTCACCCAGCTGGCGTGTGTTGGAGCGCACAGGCTAATCTGAATTCCCCAGATAAGCCTCCACAGCTCAGGCGGCAGAGCAGGGAATCAAACCCGGTTCCTCCAGATTATAATGCACCTGCTCTTAACCACTATGCCACTGCTCTTCCTTTAACTCATTTGGTCATGTTAAGCATCCAGTTTTATATATTTATCATCCTTGCTATCTACACTGCTTCACAGCACGCTGCTGGAGCTGAATAATTTCTACCTGATACTTACCTATACACAATTCTTGACCGCACAAATTCCCAGTTTTGAGATCTGGTCACATTTATTCCAGTCTCTGTGCAGGGCACTTGAAGATGCTTGGATTAGTCTATGCATTTGAATAAATAAAATGAATATCTGCATACAGTGGAACCTCGGTTTTCATTGCCTTCGATTTTTATCGGTTTAGTTTTTTATCGATTTTTTCTGTGAAAAAATTGTCTGTTTCCATCAATTTGCCTCGGTTTTCATCGATCTGCAGTAAGGTGCAGAGGTTTGTGGAGAAAAATCACCCGGACAAAGCTGTTGCAGGCACAGGGTTGTCGTGTTTAATGACAATGATCTTGCCCCATTTCAGACAAATCTTAAAGAGGCGTCAGAAACAGCCCTCTTTGGACAGCTTTCCGGCGCGACATTGGTCCACTGGCTCTGAAGCTGGTCCTAGTGTTATTGTTTGTTACTGTTTTCAGCATTAAACACTATGTTTATTCACCCAAAAAATGTGGTTTTGGTATGTTTTTTGGAGTGCCTAGAACGGATTAATTGGATTTACATTGGATTGGATTTACATTGATTCCTATGGAGAAGTTTGCCTCGGTTTTCATCGGTTTCGGTTTTCATCGATTCTTTTCGGATTACCAATGAAAACCGAGGTTCCACTGTATTTTCATGGTGGGAAGATTTATTCAGTGAGAGAAGTGCGTCTAGTGTTTTTGTACTGTCAGACTAGAGATCCGGGAGGCCCAGATTCAAATCCCCGCTCTGTTGTGGAAGCTGGCTGGGTGACCTGGGGGCCAGTCACATTCTCTCAGCCTAACCTACCTCACAGGGTTGTCGTGAGGACAAAACTGGCGGAGGGGAGAACTATATAAGCCACTTTGGGTCCCCATTAGGGAGAAAGGAGAGCATATATGAAGTAAACAAATAAATATTCAGACTTCCTCTTATGAGGACTAATTAAGAACTAAAAACTGTGATTTTTGGACATGTTATAGGTCAGTGGTGGTGAACCTTTGGCACTCCAGATGTTATGGACTACAACTCCCATCAGCCCCTGCCAGCATGGCCAACTGGCTGATGGGAATTGTAGTCCATAACATCTGGAGTGCCAAAGGTTCGCCACCACGGTTATAGGTGATCCTGGGTGCTTTATTATCTGGGCCATACCTTTGTCTCTCTGTCTTTTTCCAGCTATCTATCAGTGGAATCCTAAGGATAGTTAATCCAGTGCAAGCTCCTTCATTTCCATGGCCCTAGACTGGAGTAACTCTGCACAGTATTGCACTTTAGCGCCATGCTTTTCCCTTTCTGTCTGTCTGTCATGTGTCTACTATCTTTCTTTCTCTCTGTCTGGTTTGCCTGCATTAGGTTAGCACAAACAAGAGGGATGCAGAGAGACCCCCCCCCCCCCCCCCGATCTCTTGTGGAGCAACCTTCCATTTCGGTCGGTCCCTTCGCCACTTTCTCTGGCACAGCCGAGGATGCGATCTTGCTATTAATAGCCGATCGGCTGGGCTTCCCGACTCCATTTTCTGATGCTGGGCTGTGGACGAGGTATTCGTTTTCACTCGATGGCCTCGGTAGGAAATGGAGGCCGGTTGCAGGCAGATCTGGAATGATGCAACTCCTCCGAGGGATTCGGGGCTGGCCTCGGGGAAGAGGTTGCCTAGAGAAACAGAGGGAGCAACGGGTCCCCAAGGCGAGCCCAGTTGAAATCCATCCTTTGTGACCGCCTCGAGACGATTGCGCCTTCTGTCCAGCCGAATCGGGCCCTGCAACAGAGCGGTGTCTGTGCTGAGCCAGAAAAGACAAGCTGTCTCCCCCCCCACCCCCACCCCCAGCCTTTTACAGTTCCTGAGCAATTGAATATAGCCGATTGAAAAAGGGAACAAGGGACTAAATAGAGAGCCCTCTCTTTGCTTCAAAGCGGTGGATGCGTGAGCCAGCAAAATTCAGCTTGCTTGGTTGGAAAAGAGCAGGGGTGGGGGGTGGGGGGGGTTGCAGGGGGAGGACTCAAGGGTGCGATCTGAAGGGGGGATAAACTTGGTAATTAATTGGCATTATGGTTTGCCTGTTTTTGTGTGTGTGTGTGGGAAGGTATCGGTTGTGTTTCCCTGGCACAGAAATCCGACTTTGTGCTGAATTTGGATCAAGGACGTTATCAGAGTTGACTCTTGAAGCCCAAGTCATCTAGTCTATCCAGCCGGGATCTGAGGACCCCTCCCCCTAATTATATGTCATCTCCAGAATACAAAGTTCAGTTCCCCTGGAGAAAATGGACGCTTTGGAGGGGGGGAATTCTATGGCTTTGCTTTTTTGCCTTTTTATTTTTAATTGTTTTAATTGTTTTAATGGTGTGTGTTTTTTGGGGGGGGGGTGTTTTAAAAGGTCCCTCCCCTCCCCAGGCTCTATTCTGAAATCTCCAGGACTTTTCCAATGTGGATCTGACCACCACCACCCCCCCCCCCCCAATCCGCTGCTGATGGCTGGGGAAACTTGGCAACCCTAACATTATCCCAGCTAGGATTGCCAACTCTGGGTTAGGAAATCACACACAACGTGTGATTGGTGTTTGGAATATGCTGCCACAGGAGGGGGTGATGGCCGCTAACCTGGATAGCTTTAAAAGGGGCTTGGGCAGATTGATGGAGGAGAAGTTGATCTACGGCTCCCAATCTTGATCCTCCTTGATGTGAGATTGCCTTAGCAGACCAGGTGCTTGGGAGACTTAGCAGACCAGGTGCCTTAGCAGACCAGACCAGGTGCTCGCGAGTAGCAGCAACAGCAGAAGGCCATTGCTTTCACAGTCTGCATGTGAGCCCCTAAAGGCATCTGGTGGGCCACTGCGAGTAGCAGAGTGCTGGACTAGATGGACTCTGGTCTGATCCCGCAGGCTCGTTCTTATGTTATTAATACCTGGAGATTTGGGAGGTGGCGTCTAGGATAGTGTGGGTTGGGGAGGGGTGGCTCCCCACCAGGTTATAATGCCATAGAATCTACCCTCCAAAGCAGCCATTATCTCCAGGGGCACTGATCTTGGTCACCTAGAGATCCAGTGCCAATAGCGGGAGATCTCCAGCGATCCTGCTTTTAAGACTTCATTCTGAAAGATGTGAGGGATAAAAGGACCAAACGACACATTATGGTTTTGCGCAGTTGGGGTTCCCATTTGACTTTCAGTGAGCCCCATGTCAGCTATGAGTAGACAGATTATCCCAAGGTCTTGGTTGCTGCGCATCACAGCGAGGGGAACTTGAGCACGTGCAGAGTACCACTCGGAACCATTGGGAGCTAATCTTAAAAGAGATATTTTGGGTGCTTGCGGCTATAGGCTTCACGGCTTTAGAGTCTCTGGAGCAATCTCCCTAGCAGGGCATGAGGTTTTCTGGGTGGCTTTGGGTGGTAAGGTTGAAATTTCAGGGTAGCTGATTGAAATCTCTGGGTCTTCAGCTGTCCCCAGGGGTTTCTTTTAAGAAGGAGTCCCCAATATTGCACCCACTGACACCTGTCCTGGTACCTGCCAGGTTTTCTTAGAAAGTTGACTAGGTCAGGTGAGGGTTTTGCCTAGCAGAGCTTCTGATTGGCTATTGGAGATTTGATTGGCTGTGCAGGTGTTTAAAAATGCTTTGGCAGCAGCTGCCACCTCAGCACAAAGATCTTCACCCTGTGACTGAACATAAGCTGCAATGGCCATTTTGTGACTGGGCTCACCACCCTGTGTCAAAAAGGCAGCCGTTTTGGGCCTGCGTCCACCACCCTGTGTCAAAAAGGCAGCCGTTTGGGGCCTGCATCTACCACCCTGTGTCAAAAAGGCAGCCATTTTGGGCCTGTGTCCACCACCCTGTGTCAAAAAGGTAGCCATTTTGGGCCTGCGCCAACCACCCTGTGTAAAAAAGGCAGCCGTTTTGGGCCTGCATCTACCACCCTGTGGCAAAAAGGCAGCCATTTTGGGCCTGTGTCCACCACCCTGTGTCAAAAAGGCAGCCATTTTGGGCCTGTGTCCACCACCCTGTGTCAAAAAGGCAGCCATTTTGGCCCTCGCCAATTACCTTGTGTCAAAAAGGCAGCCGTTTTGGGCCTGTGTCCACCACCCTGTGTCAAAAAGGCAGCCATTTTGGGCCTGCCTCCACCACCCTGTGTCAAAAAGGCAGCCGTTTTGGGCCTGTGTCCACCACCCTGTGTCAAAAAGGCAGCCATTTTGGGCCTGTGTCCACCACCCTGTGTCAAAAAGGCA
This sequence comes from Sphaerodactylus townsendi, assembly GCF_021028975.2. NCBI lineage: Eukaryota > Metazoa > Chordata > Lepidosauria > Squamata > Sphaerodactylidae > Sphaerodactylus > Sphaerodactylus townsendi. The sequence continues at coordinate 130,287,005 of NC_059429.1, read as the reverse complement.
GCCATTTTGGGCATGCGCCAACCACCCTGTGTCAAAAAGGCAGCCATTTTGTGACTGTACTCTGTTCAAAAAAGGCTCAAAAGGGTTGGGGACCCAGAAACCTGTGCTGCTTGTGACAGTTGAAAATGGGAGACAATAATCTGGCCCTAGATAGCTACATTCTGTGATACAAACACACGTATTTACAAAAGTTATAGCCCACTTTTCTGCCTCACAAGGGTCACCAATGGGACTAACCAATTAAAACATACCTAATAAAATCACCTTTTAAAACACCCCCACACAAAACCCCCACATCATTAAAACAATAAAAACAACTAAAAATAAAAAGACATAAAAGTAACAATAAAAGCATTGGCCCGGAAGGCGGGATCACTGAGCAAATGCCAAAAAAGAGAGTCTTCTCTCGCTGACAACAGAGAGAGATGGATGGATTTCCTTGCTAATAATACGTTCGTATTATTGTTCAGTAACTCTTGAATTATTGAACAGCTCAATAATTATTCAGTAATTCAATAACTCTTATTGAATAGTTCAGTAAAATAGGAGTCAGTGTGGCGTAGTGGTTAAGGGCATGTGGACTCTCATCTGGAGAACCGGGTTTGAGTCCCCACTCCTGCACATGAAGCCTGCGGGGGTGAGTCACAGTTCTCTGAACTCTCTCAGCCCCACCGACCTCACAAGGTTTCTGGTGTGGGGAGAGGAAGGGAAAGGAGTTTTTAAGCCACCTTGAGTCTCCTTACAGGAGAGAAGGGTGGTATAAATCCAAATAACAACTCCTCCTCCTCCTCCCCCTCCTCCTTCTCCTTCTTCTCCTTTTTCTCCTTCTCCTCCTTCTCCTTCTTCTCTTTCTCCTCCTCCTCCTTCTTCTTCTTCTTCTTCTCCTTCTTCTCCTTCTTCTTCTTCTTCTTCTTCTTCTTCTTCTTCTTCTTCTCCTTCTTCTTCTTCTTCTTCTCCTTCTCCTTCTCCTTCTCCTCCTCCTCCTCCTCCTCCTCCTCCTCCTCCTCCTCCTTCTTCTTCTCCTTCTCCTTCTTCTTCTCCTTCTCCTTCTCCTTCTTCTTCTCCTTCTTCTTCTTCTTCTTCTTCTTCTTCTTCTTCTTCTTCTTCTTCTTCTTCTTCTTCTTCTTCTTCTTCTTCTTCTTCTTCTTCTTCTTCTTCATGAACCCATACAAATATGATGGCACACATTTCCAGGAGCCTTGCGGTGTCGTTTTTTGTCCAGTAGCCCAATCTCCGCCCCCCCCCCCCTTCTCTCATTCCTCCATTACAACAGCAAAATTATTCTCTGTTGTTTTGTACCTAGAAAGGTCAAGTCAAAGGTGGTCAGCTGGGAGAGGGCTTGGCCAAGCGTACAGGGGATTTAGTCCTGACTTGAGCAGGTTTGTCAAACGGCGCTTTGCCTGTCCCGCCAACTACATTTCATCCAATCCTTCCTGCAAGGAGTTCAGCGTACAAAATTCTTCCCCAATCCCCTCTTTTGTGCTTCCAACAATCCCACAGGGTAGGTGAGGCTGACAGAGAGAGAGTGACTGGCCCAGGATCGTTCAGTAAGCTTCATGGCGAGGTAGAAATTCGAACCCAGGCCTTGCCAGTCTGAGACTGACACTTCGACAACTTCACATCGTCTGTCTGGGGTGCCCACATAGCTTATTAGCTGTTTGCAATGGGGGACAAAAGTTATCTAACTGTTATTGCAACTGGAAGGCATATTCCAAAATTTCCTCTGAGTTTGACCCAGTGAGGCCTAGTAAGCTAGCCATTGTTCGGCATTTTTGCGGGACCAAGAACAGATCCGAGAGGCTTCTCGGACGGTGTGGCGAAACAGGCTTGCTTATGGCTGGCAGGCCCTATTTCGCACTCTGCACTCTCCCAGGGGTTACCAACTTTTCCCCGGAGAGGGCTATCTTTCTCTCAGGGTATGCTGCCACCCCCTGATCCTTTGAGGACTGCCCACGGGGAAAGACCAGGATTTCCCAGCTTCCTCTACCTGTTGCAAGGCCTCTGCCTCAGTTTCCAATTCAAATAGCGTGTCCAAGACAGCGGGGCATGCGTGGCACAGAGAACCGTCCACCAACTGTAAGGTTTTTTTAAAAAGTATTTGTTAACAGTAGAACAGTCATAAGAACCTTTTGGCACCGCACCGGAGAAAGCGAGGAATACCAAGTAAAAGGAGACAAAACACGAATCCCCTTTCCCTACCACTATTACATACCCTGCCTAGTCGATGGTGGAAAGCAGGGTAGGTCCTCGGAGCTTAAACAGTCGCCATTTAGGAAGAGCTCACATCACCTGGCTGAGCACACGGCCTAGGACAGTGATGGCGAACCTTTTCGAGACCGAGTGCCCAAACTGTAACCCAAAACCCACTTATTTATCACCAAGTGCCAACACGGCAATTTAACCTGAATACTGAGGTTTTCGTTTAGAAAAACCGGTTGGCTCCGAGGCATGCATTACTCGAGAGTAAGCTTGGTGGTAGTCATTGGCTTTGCTTTGAAGCAACCGTGCAACTCTTCGAGCGGGTCAGTCACGACCCTAGGAGGGTTTACTCAGAAGCAAGCCCCATTGCCAGCTTACTCCCAGGTAAAGGATTGCGCTTTAATTCTTCACATGAAAATCAGTGGGGTTTAAGAGCGCTTAACAGGGTGACGTACACTGCTTCCCCAAAACTAGGTTGTAGGTTTAATGCTAATAATTGAGCCCAGTGGCCCAGGCTAGCCTAGATGTGTGTGTGTGTGTGGGGGGGGGGGGTTTACTTTGTTTGCACGTGCCCTCAGAGAGGGCTCTGAGTGCCGCCTCTGGCACCTGTGCCATAGGTTCGCCACCACTGGCCTAGGAAAATGACCGCTGCCTTCTCAGTCCAGGCAAGAGCCCTTCTCTCCTCAGAACAAAGGAGCAAAGACCAAAAGAAGACCCCACACACAGGTTTCTGCCTGCTTATATATTACCACCCCTTTTAGGCACGCTGCATTTTCTGCCCTCCAGTCAGGTCCTCCAGATCTCTGGTGCCTGGTTGGAGGGGCCGGGGGGAGAAAAGGAAGGGGGGAAGCCATTTCTCTACAGATGGTAAAGGGTGCATGAGTTTACCTGCAGAAACAGAAATATGGGAAAAGTCCCTGCAGATAGTTTGAAAACGACTCGGCTGCTATTCAATCTACCCCAGCTGGTTGGCCATTTGATAGCACTGTATCCTTTCCAACAAGGAGGGCCTACGTTCTAATGCAGCACTACGACACTCAACAGGAGGAGCCAGTGAGAAAGTGTTGAAATGCAGAAGATTCCTGGTTCTATTGTTAATGGGGTGTAGTGATTTGGGACCCGAGTTCGAATCCTGACTCTGCCGTGGAAGGTCACTAGGCGGCTGTGGGCCACTCATACCCTCTCAGTCTACTAACCTACCGCCCAGAATTGTTGCGAGGATAAAATGGAGGAGGAGAATACTTTGCTGTCCCCATTGGGGAGAGAGGTGGAATATAATTGAAGTAAATAAACGAATGAATAGAAACTTGGGCCATTTATTTACTTCATTTAAACCTCCCTTTTTTTTCCCAGCGGGGACCTAAACCAGTTTACATCATTCCCCTCTACTCCACTTGATCCTTTCTACAACTCTGTGAGATAGATTAGGTTGAGTGACCTCAAGGTCACGCAGTGAGTCGCCATAGATTTGAACCTGGATTTCCCAGATCCTGGTCTCACACGATACTTATTTCACCATGCTGGTATATTAAGGTGACCAGATGGTCACCTTTGTGAACCGGGATGGGCGGGTAGGCGCGGCCGCAGGAGCGCACTGCCTTATGGGGCGCTGCCATTTCCCGCCCTGTCATGGGAATGCCCCAGAAGGCCGTGCTCCTGCGGCCGCGCGCGCGGGAGGTTGCCGCACTGCCTTGCGCCCCAGAAGGCAGTGCGGCAGCCTTCCAAAAATCGGGACAATTGAAATAACCCGCGGGACGCGGGACAAATTGTTTGAAGGCAGGACTGTCCCGCCAAAAGCGGGGCGTCTGGTCAGCCTATGGTATATATGTATTCTGGTGTTCATTAAAAATATGGGTTAGCATGGATTTGATGGTTCTAATGTTCGAACTGAGGATCTCCTGCCTAATGGCTGTCCCCAACAGTGGCTGAGGTGTTAGCCTGTCTTCATCGTGTACCACTTCCTCTTCACCCACAACATAAACAACCCACAACAAAAGATGGGTAACACCTGGCTTTCTTGCTTAACACCTGGCTTGACAACAGTATATGAGAAAGGGATCTTGGTGTCTTAGTAAATCACAAACTGAACATGAGTCAGCAGAGTTATGGGGCGGCCAAGCAAGCCAATGCGATTCTGGGCTCCGTCAGTAGGAGTATAGTGTCCAGATTGAGGGTCGTAGTAGTAACTCTCTATTCTGCATTAGTCAGACCTCATCTGGAATACGGTGTCCGTTCTGGGCACCACAATTCAAGAAGGATATTGACAGTCTGGAACGGATCCAGAGGAGGGCAACCAAAATGGTAAAAGGTTTGGAATCCATGCCCTACGAAGAGAGACTTAGGGAGCTGGGTATGTTTACTCTGAAGAAGAGAAGGTTAAAGGGGTGACATGATAGCCACGTTTAGATATTCGAAGGGATGTCATGTTGAAGAGGGAGCAAGATTGTCAATTTTCTGCTGCTCCAGGGACAAGGACTAATGGTTTCAAGATAGAGATTCCACCTAAACATTAGGAAGAACTTCCTGACAGTAAGGACTGTTTGACACTTCCTCAGAGGGTGGTGGAGTCTTCATCTTCGGAGGTTTTTAAATGGAGGCTGGATGCCCATCTGTCAAGGGTGCTCTGATTGTGTATTCCTGCAAGGCAGGGGGTTTGACTGGATGGGCCTCGTGATCACTCCCAACTCTATGATTCTATGTTTTCTGAGTACGGAAAACTAGCACGTCAGGGAAAAGCCTCTCTCCTTGACACCCTAGTTTTCCATGTGCGGGGCTTTTTTCTAACCGCATTACGAACCATCTAAGAATGGAATAACTCAGTAAGAACTGAGTCTCTGCCTCTGTGCCACATCCAAGTCTAGTTTCTCTTTTCTTTTTCCTCCCTCTTTCTTGGCAGATGGGGAAGGGCTCCTTCAAGTACGCCTGGGTGCTGGACAAGCTCAAAGCCGAGCGGGAGCGAGGGATCACCATTGACATCTCCCTGTGGAAGTTTGAGACCACCAAATACTACATTACCATCATCGACGCCCCCGGCCACAGGGACTTCATCAAGAACATGATCACGGGGACCTCACAGGTGAGAAAGGGGAAGCCGACCTTCCAGGTCTCTGCAGAGGGTAGTTTGCACACCTGGGGCGGGTCCAGGTATATTCATGTTGCCGCACGTGGTTGTGGGATGCTGGATTTATAATTTGGCTGTGGAAAGCAGAAGGGAGAGGAATTTGGATCGAAATGGTGTTCTAGGGAAGGGTTTTCAGAAACCATCTTCCTGCATCGTTTGCCCAGACAAAATAGTCACAGTTCTTACCCCATATGTCCCGAATAAGAACATAAGAACATAAGAACAAGCCAGCTGGATCAGACCAGAGTCCATCTAGTCCAGCTCTCTGCTACTCGCAGTGGCCCACCAGGTGCTTTTGGGAGCTCATAGGCAGGAGGTGAAAGCAATGGCCTTCTGCTGCTGCTGCTGCTCCCGAGCACCTGGTCTGCTAAGGCATTTGCAACCTCAGATCAAGGAGGATCAAGATTGGTAGCCATAAATAGCCATATTCCAAACACCAATCACACGTTGTGTGAAGAAGTGTTTCCTTTTATTAGTCCTAATTCTTCCCCCCAGCATTTTCAATGGATGCCCCCTGGTTCTAGTATTGTGAGAAAGAGAGAAAAATTTCTCTGTGTCAACATTTTCTACCCCATGCATAATTTTATAGACTTCAATCATATCCCCCCTCAGACGTCTCCTCTCCAAACTAAAGAGTCCCAAACGCTGCAGCCTCTCCTCATAAGGAAGGTGCTCCAGTCCCTCCATCATCCTCGTTGCCCTTCTCTGCACTTTTTTATCTCTTCGATATCCTTTTTGAGATGTGGCAACCAGAACTGAACACAGTACTCCAAGTGCGGTCGCACCACGGCTTTATATAAGGGCATGACAATCTTTGCAGTTTTATGATCAATTCCTTTCCTAATTATCCCCAGCACAGAGTTTGCCTTTTTCACAGCTGCCATGCATTGAGTTGACATTCCCATGGAACTATCAACTAGGCCTCTGCGCTCAGCGGAGGCCAATTTGCTGGTAGTCCCACGCCCCTCATTGATGCGGCTGGCCTCTACCCGGGCCAGGGCCTTTACAGCCCTGGCCCCGTCCTGGTGGAATGCTCTACCATCTGCTGTCCGGGCCCTGCGGGACCTTGGTAAGTTCCGCAGGGCCTGCAAGACCGAGTTATTCCACCGGGCCTTTGGGAATGCCAGCCGCAGTTTGCCTGCCCCCTCCGAAGCCCCCGGAATAGCTTGCCATCTCCAGCATCGCCTGGTGACTGATTCCATCTATTTTTGGGCAACGCTGACCCTCCTGGCCTTCGGTCAGAGCACCATCGGTATTTGGATTGATAGATGAACTGCTGCTATAATGTATTTTAGTGTTTTTATTGGTATATTATTTTATGATTTTACATTGTAAATGCTTTCTACGTTTATTGTACACCGCCCAGAGCCCTCCGGGGGTTGGGCGGTCTATCAAGTCTAATAAGCAAATAAACAAACAAACAAACCAATCAATCAATCAATCAATCAATCAATCAATCAATCAATCAATCAATCAATCAATCAATCTCCTGCCTACCCCACAAGGTGCCTGTTGTAGGGAGAGGAAGAGATGGTGATCGTAAGCCTCTTGGAGGCTCCTTAAAGTTAGAGAAAAAAAGAGGTATAAAAAAACAACCCTTCTTCTCCTCCTTAGGATCCATTCCTCAAATCTCCAAGTTATTCCTAACCAGCACCTGGCAATTCTACCGGTCAGAGGCACATGGCCTACAGGGACATGGGGTCACCCATGTCCTCGGGCACATGCCTTTTGGTCACATGGGGGGGCTGTGGGTGCCCCAGCCGCACACCAGCAAGCCCCGCCCCCTGCCTCTCCGCAGGCTGGCGGGGGCAAAAGCCAGCCTGCCCAGAGGCTGGGTGGGCGGGGCTCAACAGCACCGAGCCATGCTCCCGAGCCACGCCCCTGAGCACAGTGTGGGGAGCGCCCGGGGAAGTTGCTGTCTCCGGGCACCATTTCCCCTGATACGCCTCTACTACTGGTTGATAGGATCTAGGGGGAACACATGGGGTACCCATAATCCATGTAATTAGGCTATGGTGGGTAGTGAGGGTTAGACAAAGAGATGGTCTTGAACTTCAAGCTTCCACACAGTGGCATAGTGAGGGGAGGGGCTAGAGCCCCGAGTGCCATTGGGAGAGTCACACAGGAATCGCATTGCCAGGTTTTGGGGTATTTCTGTGCCGAAATGGTGTAGCCACTGCTGGAATCAACAACTGGGAGAATTGGACTTCTTAGTGTCTGGTGTGTAGGTAACATATTGCTTCCACCTTTACAGGGTCCCCCTAGGACAGAGGGGGCACTCAGAGCCCTCCCTGTGGGCACGCGAAAACAGAGTCTCCCCCCCCCCCCCCCATCTAGGCTGGCCGCTGGGCTCAATTATTAGCATTAAACCTAAGACCTCATTTTGGGGAAGCAGTGTAGGCAACCCTGTTAAGCGCTGCTAAACCCCACTGATTTTCATGCGAAGAACTAAAGCTCAATCCTTTACCTGGGAGTAAGCTCGGTTGCTGGCAACGGGGCTTGCTTCTGAGCAAACCCTCCTAGGGTCTTGATTCATCCGTTGGGAGAGTTGCACGGTTGCTTCAAAGCCAAGCCACCGACTACCACCAAGCTTACTCCCGAGTAACGCACGCCTTGGAGCCAACCATTTTTTCTAAACTAAAACCTCAGCATTCAGGTTAAGTTGCTGTGTCGGCACTTTGCGATAAATAAGTGGGTTTTGGGTTGCAATTTGGGCACTCGGTCTCGAAAAGGTTCGCCATCACTGCCCTAGGAGGGAATGGCAACGGTCAGGCACCTTCCACACATTCAGAAAAATGCACATTCAATCCACTCCTGCAATTGTTTGAAAGTGGATCTTGCTATTCTTCACTTTAAAAAACCAGCTTCAAAGTGCACTGAAAGTGGATTGAAAGGGCCTCACTTTTGCAGAACCAAGGAAAAGGGGGCATTTTGAGAGGACCCGTGAGGTTTTCCCCTGTTCCCCGTCTCAGATGACCAGAGCTGAGACTATGTGCATAGCTCTGCCTCTCCGTCTGCATAGTCCCACCCTTGGCCTTGCTCGAGGAGTGATGGAACCTGGGAAATGTATTTCTTGAAAGAGCTCTGGAAATGAAGGCAGCCTTCGGGCTGACCTTTTCCTGTGCCTTGCCGCAGACAAGGAAGAAATCCTCCACGGCTCATCTGCTATTTTTAGGCACAGATGGCTCTGTCGGGTTTCGAGTGTCAAGCCGAGCTTCAAGAGAACTGACTCGATTACAGTGTCGAGAGAGCGTTAACTAATAGGAGCCCAGGAAAAGACTGTTTCGTTGTGGGGAAATTGCAGATGACGCTTGTTACAGAGAACTTATTTTTGACGTGATGTCTGTTCCTTTTTGACATTTCCACGCCAGAGGGGGAACTGCTAATCATCTGCCACAAAAATAAATGGATTTATTTCCTTGCAGACTGAGCTTTTTGTGGACTCGCAGAGTCAGATCCATGTGATGGGGCTTTGCTAGGGAGATACATAACTAAGAGAGTAAGATTCAAGTCCTGTGACAACTTTACGACTGTCGGAGTTTTCCCAGGATTTAAGTTTTCAAGAGTCAAAGCTTTCTTCATTAGATACTGGATTCAAATCTTGTTCTTCTACTGCAGAAACTATGCAAGCCAGAGGTTATGAGTGGAAAAAACCGTCTCCACCATTGATGGCGAACCTTTTTGAGACCGAGTGCCCAAATTGCAACCCAAACCCCACTTATTTATCGCAAAGTGCCAACCCGACAATTTAACCTGAATACTGAGGTTTTAGTTTAGAAAAAACTGGTTGGCTCCCTCTTCCTCCGCCCCACCCGATTGAGCAGGGGCCAGCCTGCTCTAACCATCAAGTTCTGCGCGCACCGCTCTGTGCCTCTCTAGCATCTCTGCCTCCTCTGTGCCCCCCCCCCTCAGGCAGCAGCCACCCGGAGCACAGGCACCAGGCCAGACAGCCAAGTCCTCCCTGCTCACCGCAGTGCTTGCACATCATGCTCAGTGGCCCAGGCCAGCCTAGATATGTGTGTATGTGAGGGGTGATTTTCAGCCCCCCACATGACAAACTCTGTGTGCGCGTGCCCACAGAGAGGGCTCTGAGTGCCACCTCTGGCACCCGTGCCATAGGTTCGCCATCACTGGTCTACACAGTAAAGCCAGCGTGGTGTAGTGGTTAAGACCAGGTGGATTCTAATCTGGAGAACCGGGTTTGATTCCCCACTCCTCTACCTGAATGGCAGAGGCTTATCTGGTGAACCAGATGTGTTTCTGCACTCCTACATTCCGGCTGGGTGACCTTGGGCTAGTCACAGTTCTCTCTGGACTCCCTCAGCCCCACCTACCTCACAAGGTGTTTGTTGTGGGGAGAGAAAGGGAAAGGAACTTGTAAGCCATCTTGAGTCTCGTTACAGTAGAGAAAGGTGGGATTTAAATCCAAATTCCTCCTCCTCCTCCTCCACATTCTTCTTCTTCTTCTTCTTCTTCTTCTTCTTCTTCTTCTTCTTCTTCAAGGGCTTTATTGGAGGCAACCCAGACTGAGACGTCCCGGGGCCTTATTCAAATCTAAACCAATAGTGGAAAAAATAAAATCCCAAGTGTGTGTACTGTACATATTTATAACAGCAGTGATCATGTTGATCACTAGTTTGAACCTGAGTAAGGTTTGAAACTCAAGCATAAGTCACAACAGATTTCCTCTTGAGTGCCACATGTTTCTATCTATCATCATCATCAACCTTTTATTGGCATGAGTTTAAAATACAACAGAGAGGTTGAGGAGAATCAAGTTAAAATAAGTAGATTCAGACATTTCCAGCAGTTAAAACAATAAATAAATAAACTAAAATCTGTGGTGAATCTGTTGTGCCAGCGCCAGGAATTTGGCAACGTCTAGGGATCTCTGAGGAGACTGATCACAAAGCAGATAGAAAGATTTGACCTTGTCTGATGAGTAGGCATAGTTCTCAGTATATGGGTCTATATATTGTCTTCTAGATGAAGCATATAGTTCGCAATCTAGGAGGATGTGCTCGATTGTTTCGATGGCTTTTTGTGAGCAGGTTTCTATCTATATAGATAACCTTCCTATAAAGATCTCGAATGGTATGCAGAACGATGCATCCAAACTCACCCTTGTGTTTAGGGTTCTGGCACAATGCAGGGACTCATTAACCAAGTCTTTCTTCTTCGTCCGCTTCCTCACCTGCAGGCTGACTGCGCCGTCTTGATCGTAGCTGCCGGCGTGGGTGAATTCGAAGCCGGCATCTCCAAGAACGGGCAGACCCGCGAGCACGCACTTCTGGCCTACACCCTGGGCGTCAAGCAGCTGATCGTGGGCATCAACAAGATGGACTCCACCGAGCCCCCTTACAGCGAGAAACGCTACGACGAGATCGTCAAGGAAGTCAGCGCTTACATCAAGAAGATCGGCTACAACCCGTCTACCGTCCCCTTTGTACCCATTTCCGGCTGGCACGGGGACAACATGCTAGAACCCTCTCCCAATGTAAGTGCATCCGTACCCGTTCGATTGGGGGTTTGCAGATCCCAGATCTTGTCAGAATCCTCTGTCACTGTCCAGTCCAAGTTTATTAAGTCACGTTGAGAATTTATGGGGGCTCAGGATATTACATAATTCAACTCCCAAGTCAGATGGAGCTGAAGGTCAAATATATTTTATTTAGGCAATTTATTTATTACCCTGTTTTTCTGACCATTCCGGACACAAAGCGCCTTATAAACATACCTGAAAGACAGCATCCCCGAGAGGGAGAGTTTGACATATTTTGACGTGTGATCTGAGTACAAGTTCTAGACTGTGGCCCAGAATCCTTTGCTGTGTGCTTGATTTCATGACCACGAACAGGGAGTTATTTGGGAAACCAATCAATGCAGGAAGGGTTCTCTGGCGGCAGGGCTTGAAATCAGCTCTGCTGCTCATCTTTTACCGTCAAGATTCTAGCATAATTTTCTTGTGGGGCAATCATAATCCTTTGTGAGAAGTTGCGTTTGTATCTGGGCTGTATCACTCTGTCCTGCACAGGACGTGTCCAGCGCTGTATAGTGGTTAAGAGCAGGTGCACTCTAATCTGTAGAACCGGTTTTGATTCCCCACTCTGCCACTTGAGCTGTGGAGGCTTATCTGATAAACCTGATTAGCTTGTGCACTCCAACACATGCCAGCTGGGTGACCTTAAGAACATAAGAACATAAGAACTAGACTGCTGGATCAGACCAGAGTCCATTTAGTCCAGCACTCTGCTACTCGCAGTGGCCCACCAGGGGAGCTCACCTGCAGGATGTGAAAGCAATGGCCTTCTGCTGCTGCTGCTGCTCCTGAGCACCTGGTCTGCTAAGGCATTTGCAATCTGAGATCAAGGAGGATCAAGATTGGTAGCCATAGATTGACTTCTCCATAAATCTGTCCAAGCCCTTTTTAAAGCTATCCAGATTAGTGGCCATCACCACCTTCTGTGGCAGCATATTCCAAACACCAATCACACGTTGCATGAAGAAGTGTTTCTTTTTATTAGTCCTAATTCTTCCCCCCAGCATTTTCAATGAATGCCCCCTGGTTCTAGTATTGTGAGAAAGAGAGAAAAACTTCTCTCTGTCCACATTTTCTACCCCATGCATAATTTTATAGACTTCAATCCTATCCCCCCTCAGACGTCTCCTCTCCAAAGAGTCCCAAACGCTGCAGCCTCTTCTCATAAGGAAGGTGCTCCAATCCCTCAATCATCCTCATTGCCCTTCTCTGCACTTTTTCTATCACTTCGATATCCTTCGATAACCTTGGGCTAGTCACAGTTCTTCAGAGCTCTCTCAGCCCCACCTACCTCACAGGGTGTTTGTTGTTTTGGGGGGTGGAGGGAAAGGAGATTGTCAGCCCCTTTGAGTCTCGTTACAGGGGAGAAAGGAGGGATATAAATCCAAACTCTTTTTCTTCTATACTGAAATATTCTCGCCCACTGAAAACTAGCCAAGATGCATCTGAGGCGGTTTTCTGGGTGCAGTGATGTATTGCCAGAATAGATGCTTAGGGAACTGAGCATATGAGAAACAACTTCCCAGATACAGCTGGTTTAGCATGCCCCCATCCCAATATCTGTGGCCCAATGATTTGTCTTGGGGGCGCGGGGTGCGTGGGTCCACTTTCGGTGAGGAGTGCTGAAACAAACCAACTGGGTCACAGTGGTTATTTGGGGAAACATCTGGATCTTCTGCTGACCTCTCAGTCACCGCACCCCTCAGACATCAAACGGGTTTGATACTAAAGCTGATTTTAACGCCTGCCACTGACTGCATGTTCCGGCCATTCTGGCGGAACATTCTTTCTAGTTGATTGGGGTGGGTTAATTCCGGTCAGCAGCAATTCCTCTCCCTTGTCATGCTTCCCTATTGAATAGGCCACGGCCCCTCCCCTCTCAGCAGCGGTGTAGTGGTTAAGAGCAGATGCATTGTAATCTGGAGAACCAGTTTGATTCCCCGTTCTGCCACTTGAGTGGTGGAGGCTTATCTGGGGAACCAGATTAGCCTGTGCGCTCCAACACACGCCAGCTGGGTGACCTTGGCAAAACATACCTGGCAAAACATTTCATGCAAGAGCCCGCAACCTTCCTGAGTTTGCAGGTATATTTGGAATTCTGACACAGTGTGGAAGGCCAGCAATAAAATGGTCATGGCAGGAATGAATGCTTCAGAAACACAGCACAGATCCCTTCTAAAGCAGCAGTGGCGTAGTAGTTAAGAGCAGGTGCACTCTAATCTGAGTTTGATTCCTTGCTCTGCCACTTGAGCTGTGGAGGCTTATCTGGTGAACCAGATTAGCAGGTGCACTCTAATCTGAGTTTGATTCCTCGCTCTGCCACTTGAGCTGTGGAGGCTTATCTGATGAACCAGATTAGCTTGTGCACTCCAGCACGTGCCAGCTGGGTGACCTTGGACTAGTCACAGTTATTCGGTTACTAATCTCTCAGCCCCATTCACCTCACAGGCCATTTGTTGTGGGGGTGGGGGAGGGAAAGGAGTTCGTAAGCCCCTTTGGGTCTCCTTACAGGAGAGAAAGGGGGGGGTATAAATCCAAACTCTTCTTCTTCTTGCCCCCTCTAGTTACGTGTAGCCTGTCTTCTCCTCCCCCAATATGAGTATTGCCTTCCACCTCTCAGTCTTTGTATTGGTATTAGGCTTTGCTCTGTTGCCACCCCTTATTGGGAGATTCGGGTATTAAGCATTTCCACCCAGGCCTAGTCCTAGATAGACTCTGTTTGCATGATTTCTTGCCTCTCTCCATTTTGAGGGCCAAACCTCACTGGCTTCCAGGAAGCCTTGAGTGGATCCCTAAATGTCTTATCGAGCTCCGGAGAACAGTTGCTGGGGGCAAGGGAGCACATTGATGAGGGCCACTGGAAGGAGGGAGTTAACTCCCCCATACTATCTCTCCCACTGTAAATCTCTTCTCCAGGCAGCTAAAATCTAAGGGAAAGAAGGCAGTGTCTTTTCTTTTTTAAGGGGAAAAAGACAGGCACAGCGTCTTTTCCTTTTTAAGGGAAAAAGGAAAAGCACGATGTCTTTCTTTAAGGGGAAAAAGACAGGCAGAAGGCCTTTTTCTTTTTATGGGGGAAAAAGACACAAGGCCTTTTACGGGGAAAAAGACAGACAGAAGGCTTTTCTTTTTATGGGGAAAAAGACAGGCACAAGGGCTTTTTCTTTTCTTTAAGTTCAAGGTCATCTGGGAAAGCTTTCCCCAATTGGAGAAATGGTGCTTCTGATTGGAGAAGAATTAACTTTCTCCCTTCCTGGTTGATGATTCCTGTTCACATCTGGTCTTTTCTTGGTTGCTTTCTGTCACTCAGATATACATTAGGGCACAGGTGCCAAACTCGCAGCCCTCCAGATGTTAATGAACTACAATTCCCATCAGCCCTTGTCAGTATAGCCAATGCTCATGTTGGGAGGGACTGATGGGAATTGTCGTTCATGAACATCTGGAGGGCCGTGAGTTTGCCACCCCTGCATTAGTGAATCAGAGTTCAGATCCCCAGCATCACAAGCAGTTTATCTATTGACCAGTTATACCTTTGCCCCGCCGTTTCTCCATAGGTAGTTCTCTTCTGTCATTTTATCTTCACAACAACAACCCTGCGAGGTCAGTTGGGCTGAGAGAGCACGATCCAAACTAGCATTGTTGCAGGCACACACATTTCCTTTCACAGGGTGCAGTTTTGCCGCCCTCCTCCTCACAGGAACCTGAATGCCTTAGAAGTGGTTTCAGATAATTCAGTCAGCTTCATGTCTGAGCGGGGATTTGAACCCGCGTCCTAAGTGCTGCACCTCGCCGACTCTGACTGGTTTGCCAGCAGAGGAAGGAAAAGTGTCTGAGGGCGATTCCGCACATGAGTAAAATAGGTTCGACCCAGTTCCCTGAGAAAGGTATTGACCTAGGTCGAACCCACTGTTGTTCCCCACTGCAACCAGCTTGATCCCAGCTCGGAGGGCAGAATCATCCTGTGCCTCTTCGCCGCTCCGTTCCGATTGGCTACTGTTCTACGGCCATGTTCCGTCTATCCCCACACACGTTATTAAAAAAACTGCCACAGGAATGCAGGGACGAAGGTGGAGTTTTTTGATTGGCCAGCCGTACGCATGCCCAAAACACTCAGCTGTGATTGGCTGAATGAGGGATTCCTGGCACCAGAGATTCCGCACTTTACTGGAATCGAGCTGAGTTCGAGCGTGGTTCCCTGAAAAAGTAGTCGTTCCCAACTGGAGTCGGAAATTTGACCGTTACACGGGGCGAAGCTGGTACAAAACCACGTCAATCCCAGTGGTTGTGCGGAGCACTTAGGTCGAACGCAGCTCGAACTTAGGTCGACAATGCAGAATCGACCTGAGTGCAGAATCGACCTGAGTGGTGCTTCTGGAGGCACATTGATCCTGTGGATTGTCCTGTTTCTTCTCTCCAAAGACCGTGAGTGACAGGCTTTTTAAACGTATGAACAAGAGCTCTGTCCATGCAACAAAGCGCCCTTGTGTGCGGGTCACGGACTCAGTTCCTCGTTCAGCCCCTGGCGGTTCCCACAGCCTCGATTTGCTTGATTTTTCCTTCTGACTTCCAAGTTTGCCTCGTGCCTTCGGTCAGATGCCTCAACCCAGGGTGTGGAGTGGATCGCCCTACCCTGTGATCAGCGATGGGGATTCAAATAATTTAACAACTGGTTGTTTACAAGCACCGTTTTAACAGCCGATTCTGCCGAAGTGGTGCGAACCGGCTGAATCCCACCACTGCCTGAAGCGGTGCTTGGCAGGCCTTGATATCCATAGGCCAGCCGATCTAATTCCACAGCAGTTGCTGAGTTCCTTGAAACGTTGTGAGGTCTTAATAATCCTGTTGCAGGCAGGGAAGGGGCAGTGGTGGGATCCAAAATTTTTAGTAACAGGTTCCCATGGTGGTGGGATTCAAACTGTGGCGTAGCGCCAATGGGGCTGGGCGGGGCACGGCGGGGGCGTGGCCGGGCATTCCGGGGGCGGGACATTCCTGGGCGGGGCTGTGGCAAGGACGTAGCCGCTGCGCCGGTCCTTGGGCGGGAAACGAATGCACGCAGGCACAGGCCGGTGCCCCTCCTGCTAGACTGCTTCAAGTTCTGCACGCTACTGCTGAGAGGAGGGGCGTAACTAAGGCAAAAACCACGTGGCAAAATCACCCATTAGTAACCCCCTCTCGGCACACACAAATCATTAGAAACCTACTCTTGGGAACCTGTGAGAACCTGCTGGATCCCACCTCTGGGAAGGGGTACACAGTGGTCCTTTCCACACAACACAAATAAAACATTTCCAGGCAGGGAAAAAAACACGTTTCCTCCATGGAGTTGCGCATGGTTTTTAGCCCAGAACGTTTTATCTGTAGCTTGAAAATGTTTTATTTGCATGCTGTTCCCTAGAGATTCTTTAGGTGAAAATGTTTTCACCTGCTGTGCAGTCTCTTTATAACCGTGGTGGCGAACCTTTGGCACTCCAGATGTTATGGACGCCAATTTGCCATGCTGGCAGGGGCTGATGGGAATTGTAGTTCATAACATCTGGAGTGCCAAAGGTTCACCACCACTGCTTTATAATGTTTCCGATGCCTCTCCACAATCCCCAGACTTCCTCATTGGCACCATTTTCTGGGCTTGCACCGGCCATCTCATTCTGTATTTCTATCAGGTGGGGTTTTTTTTAATTTCAAGGGGTTGTGTGTCTTCAGACTCCTAGAGAATCTCTCAGCATGAGGCTTTGAAGCTTAGTAGCTATGAATTTTAAGAAGAACATTTTCAAAAGTTAACAACCACAAAATGGCAACCAGGAAGCGCTTTTAAGAGAGTAAGTGGGGAGGAGGGGTTAGAAATTTTTTGAAAACTTTTGCAAAACTATTTCAGAGCAGCAGTGGCGTAGTGGTTGAGAGCAGGTGCACTCTGATCTGGAGGAACCGGGTTTGATTCCCCGCTGTGCCGTTTGAGCTGTGGAGGCTTATCTGGGGAATTCAGAGTAGCCTGTGCACTCCCACACACGCCAGCTGGGTGACCTTGGGCTAGTCACAGTTCTTCGTAGCTCTCTCAGCCCCACCTACCTCACAGAGTGTTTGCTGTGAGGGGGGAAGAGAAAGGAGTTTGTAAGCTCCTTTGAGTCTCCTTACAGGAGAGAAAGGGGGGATATAAATCCAACTCTTCTTCTTCATCAGGACTTTGTACGGAATGGGCCAGTAACTTGCCCCATGAGTCAGTAGCCAAGATGACATTTGCACTCCGGACATTCTGGTTTCCTGTTTATATTACAGGGGAAGGGGTCTTTGGGACTTACCTCACCCTATCCCTCAGGTTTGTTCCCCAAATCCCAAAGAATTCACCAAAAATGTTGTCTAAAGACATTGTCCCATATAAGATCAGAACAAAGACTTTTGCCAGGTTGTTTATATCGCGTGCAGGCACCACGCACAAGCGCAGAACGTAGCGTAAGATGCAAAATTCAGTATCTCACTCTCACTTCTTTTAGAAAGCAGGTTTCTAGTCCGACTGCAGGATTAAATCTTCAAATTGCTCGGGCGATACCAGGTGATACCTCAGACTCTCAGGTGGGAGAAAGGGATGAGAAGGAAGCTATTAGGAAGGAGAAGAAATTAATATGAGCGAGGTCCTATATGCAACTTAGCTTTATTTGAACAAATTATGCACATTGAAGAATTTGCGGTGGGCCGTGTTGGAGCAGAATTTGGGCTTTGGTGCAGAATTTCCATGTTCTTTTTCTTTAGTGTAAAGTCTGACCAGGCCCCGGGGTATCCGTTTCCTCGTTCTGGGGCGTCCTGCCAGAACCGGTCTGTTTGCTGAATGGCTTTTTGTTTCTTCAGGAATAAGTATCGGAGGACACAGCTGGGTTCTTCTTACACCCCCCCCCCATCTTTCCTCTTCTGCTCCCATTTTCCAGCCGACTCTTCTCGAAGCCACACGTCCAACAGGTGACCTCGCTTAGGTGTGTCATGTGACCACCCCAAAAAAGCAGAGCGAGCGGGTCAGCGCTGGTGTCTCTGCAGAGATTAGCATCTGCGAATGCTCTTGACGGGCGTGGGCAGCTGTCTCCGAGCCCCCCGCTCCCTCAGCCTGCATTGTGTGTGACCTCCTTCAGGGGGAAAATAGGACATGGTTTGAATGCGAAAGGGAAGCCAGGAGATCGGGTCGGTGGGTTCAGAAGGAAGCAATATCTGTCACCTTAGGAAATGTGCAGCTGCCGCGTCTCTCTGCGACAGGGAAAGCTGCACAGTTGTGCATGCTAGGATTTATTAGAAGAGTTTCTGCATTTAGGGTTGCGATGTCCAGTCCATCGATCTGTTGACTCGGAATCTTTTGCTTGGTGAAAAACGTGGCTCTGAGTAGTTGGCAGCAGATCTTTTTTTTTAAAAAAAACAAGTAAAAACACCTTATTTTGAATAGAAGCTTTTACAAATTCCTAGGGGAAGAAGACGAAGAGTGGATTTATACCCAGTGGTGGGATCCAAAAATTTTAGTAACAGGTTCCCTCGCCAGCCCCCCCTCAGCAAAGGGGGCAGAGGCGTACCTAGGCAAACCTGAGCCCTGGGCAAAACCTGAGTTGGATGCCCCCCCCCCCCCATGGGCAGCCACCCCACCACGACCCCAAACATTTTTTTTGCACCAGGTCATTTCTAAATCATCATCACATTATAGAAAATGCCCCAACTCACCAATCTGAACACAGCAATGGTGAAACACACAGGTTCTTTGATAGTGACTGGTGAGATAAAAGGTACTAAAGGCTGAGAATCCATGAATTGCAGTACCTGGAAGGGATTAACCCAGTTCAGGGAGTTACATTATTAGTCGCAATTGCTATATGGAACCTTCACATTCAAAGGCAGGATGCCTCTCGGGGAGGCGAGGGCGTGGAGATGGAAAAGCGGACCCAATTAGTAACCCCCTCTCATCACACACAAATAATTAGTAACCCCCTCTCGGGAACTGGTGAGAACCTGCTGGATCCCACCTCTGTTTATACCCCACCTTTCTGTCCTGTAAGAAGATTCAAGGTCGCTTATAAACTCCTTCACTTCCTCCCACAACAGACACCTGGTGAGGTAGGTGGGGCTGAGAGAGTTCCAAAGACTGGCCTAAGACTGGCCTAAAGTCACCCAGCAGGCTTTATGTGGAGGAGTGAGGAAACAAATCCAGTTCACTAGATAAAAGTCCGCCAGCGCTCCTGTGGCGGAGTAGAGGTTTGAACCCGGTTCTCCAAATTACAGTCTATTGTTAATCGCTACACCACACTGCTCTCAACCAGCGCCTTCTTATAGGAGCAGCAGTGGCATAGTGGTTAAGAGCAGGAGCACTCTAATCTGGAGAACCGGGTTTGATTCCCCGCTCTGCCGCTTGAGCTGTGGAGGCTTATCTGGGGGGACTAGATTAGCCTGTACACTCCCACACACGCCAGCTGGGTGACCTTGGGCTAGTCACAATTCTTCGGAGCTCTCTCAACCCCACCCACCTCACGGTAGATTATAAGCCCCTTTGAGTCTCCTTACAGGAGAGAAAGGGGGGATATAAATCCAAGCTCTTTTTCTTCTTCCTCCTCCTTCTCCTCCTTCTCTCAGGCTACAGGCAGGGCTTTTCCAAGTTGCCATCTGGCCTGGAGAAAAATTTGCCCATTTAATAATAATAATAATAATAATAATAATAATAATAATAATAATAATAATAATAATAATAATAATAATAATAGTACGAAGAAGAAGAAGATGAAGAAGATGAAGAAGAGGACGAAGAAGAGGAGTAGTAGTTTGGATTTATATCCCCCCTTTCTCTCCTGCAGGCGACTCAAAGGGGCTGACAATCTCCTTTCCCTTCCCCCCTCACAACAAACACCCTGTGAGGTAGGTGGGGCTGAGAGAGCTCCGAAGAGCTGTGACTAGCCCAAGGTCACCCAGCTGGCGTGTGTGGGAGTGTACAGGCTAATCTGAATTCCCCAGATAAGCCTCCACAGCTCAGGTGGCAGAGCTGGGAATCAAACCCGGTTCTTCCAGATTAGATACACGAGCTCTTAACCTCCTACACCACTGCTGCTTAATAAATGCTTCATAGGTTTGTGACTGCTTGATGTTATGTATCTGCATGCTGTGAAAAAGCTTCAGCTGCTCATTTCCACACGTCGGACCTCTCGTAAAGAGCCACGGCCAGTGTGGTGTAGTGGTTAAGAGCGGCACACTCTCACCTGGAGAACTGGGTTTGATTCCCCTCTC
Organism: Sphaerodactylus townsendi; assembly: GCF_021028975.2. Classification (NCBI taxonomy): domain Eukaryota; kingdom Metazoa; phylum Chordata; class Lepidosauria; order Squamata; family Sphaerodactylidae; genus Sphaerodactylus; species Sphaerodactylus townsendi. The sequence continues at coordinate 130,266,912 of NC_059429.1, read as the reverse complement.
CTCCACATGAAGCCTGCTGGGTGACATCGGGTCAGTCACAGTTCACTCCCAACTCACAGCACATGCAGGAGCAGGCCATGACAAACCGCTTCAAATGCTGGCCCCCATGCTGGGCTACCCACTCACCAGCCAGTCTGTCTACCTGTAGTAATGCCACCGTGGGTTACCTGGCTCAAGCAGAGGCGAGTAGGAGAGGTGGCGACCCCTGCTTCTCCTGGCTGCCTGGCTCATGTGACCATATCTGTAGTTCCCCCCTCTTCTGCCACTGCCTGCCTGCCCAGCTCAGGTGGTAGGAGGGAAGGGTCTGCAGAATCCCATTAGAGCCTGGCTAGGGTGCAGCTAGCGAAAATGGAGCCCGGGGCAGACTCCGAGTTTTCTACCCCCTAATGGGCCCCCACGCCCCCAGTGCACAGATATGCTTTGGGGAAATGGGCAGGGGGGTTGGGGGTTAATGGGGGGATACAGAGAAAGATAATGCTTCCCAGTAACACCCAGGGCAGGGGAAGCAACCCATGTACAAATGCTGGTTGATTCGGGTCTGTAAGCTTTGTGAAAAACGATATGTGCACGATTGTCATAGGCCATTTATGCTCTTACGGTCTCCTTCGCATTGAGTGTACATTCTTTTCGAGTTTGATTCTTGACTGCACACGGGAGCAGCAGTGGCGTAGGAGGTTAAGAGCGCGTGTATCTAATCTGGAGGAACCGGGTTTGATTCCCATCTCTGCCGCCTGAGCTGTGGAGGCTGATCTGGGGAATTCAGATTAGCCTGTGCACTCCCACACACGCCAGCTGGGTGACCTTGGGCTAGTCACAGCTTCTCGGAGCTCTCTCAGCCCCACCCACCTCACAGGGTGTTTGTTGTGAGGGGGGAAGGGCAAGGAGATTGTAAGCCCCTGCAGGAGAGAAAGGGGGGATATAAATCCAAACTCTTCTTCTTCTTCACACACATTTTCCTCTCTTTGGAACTCTCCGCAAACTCCGCCCCCTCCCCTGGCTCCACCCCAAAGCCTCCAGGTATTTCCGAACCAGCAACTGGCAATCCTAACGTTAAGGGGAAGGAGGGCTTTCCCAGACTACAAAGATCCATTCCCTTGAAGAAAATGGCAGTTTTGGAGGATAAGACGGTGTGGTTTCACTTCTCCCCTGAGCATCCTTCCTTTCCCGGGCTCCGCCCCCAAGTCTCTAAGCTTTTCCCAACCCAGAGGTGGGGGGGGGTTTGAGCTGTCAGATGGGCGGGGATGGCACTGCTTCTGTGCCGCAGTGCGGCGTGGGAACCCTGAAAAAGTTTTCAAAACTCACCTAAAACTTCCTCACAGTGGAGAATAGAGAGACACCATGAACATTGTGGCGTGTCTTTGCCGGCAACTTCGCCAATGCATGGGGGTCGGTCGACCGGGCTGTGGAGGCTAAGGTTGGCCCTGACCCCCCAGAATGCCCCCACCATGCTGGCGCAGCTGTGGGCTGCATGGGAGCGCTGACACGAGACCAGGGGCAGTGGCTGGTCATTGTAGGGTGCTGCAGCAGTCAGGTACCAGTGGATTTGCTCCTCTGCTGGTGTAAGTTTCATTTCTGCTGGCATAAGCCCAGAGGTGGGATCCAGCAGGTTCTCACCAGGTCCCGAGAGTGGGTTACTAATTATTTGTGTGTGCCGAGAGGGGGTGACTAATTGGGTCTGATTTTCCGTTAGAAATTCTATTAGGTCCAAAAATCATAAAGTCCTGTTGTTTCATATGTGGCTGGTTAGAGAAGGTAGAAAACGGGATCATTCTCCCTGTTGGGCTGTTTTAAAAACATGTTTTAGTAATATGGTAAAGTTCCTTGTTTAAGGAAAGTCTCCTTCTTTTGATTTCTAGAAACAAAACTAAGTATTTGAAAGTATTAAGTATTTGACAGGCAGTCAATTAGAGGAGAAGTAGTTGTTTCTGTTGGCAGTAGACGATAGGACTTGCTATAATGAGTTTAAATTATGGACAGAAAGATACCAACTGGAAATTAGGAACTTTTTTTTTTACAGTAAGAGTTTTTTACAGTAACAGAGAAATTATTAATGCCCCGCCCACGGATTGCCTGGCCACGCCCCTGTCGTGCCCCGCCCAGCCCCATTGGCGCTAGGCCACTGTTTGAATCCCACCACCATGGGAACCTGTTACTAAAATTTTTGGATCCCACCACTGCATAAGCCCATATTGGCTCCAGAGGGGGATTTGCTCCCCTCCTGGATTGGACTGCCAGTTTCCGTGCTGTGTTGAAAGTTTTCTGACCACTCTAGGGCTCTGGCAACTCCAGCAATGATGAAATTTCTCAAGTGCGTCCATAGATGAAAACTGTATCAATCAAAAATATTGACAAGGCAGCTATGGAGGGAACTGGCCACTAGGTGGTGCCATTGCTTAAAAAATCAAAGGGGACACAATGTCCTAGAGCAGCGGTTACCTACCTGAGTTACATGTACACCCGGGGTACACACCGGAGCATTTGGGAGTGCGTGAAAAAAAATTAATAGGGGGTACAATTTTAGGGAAATGGGTATCCAAAAATCCTCTGAGACCAGAGTGGAGTCTCTATCCTGGAGAGCCTGTTGTTACATAGCTAAGCAAAAAAAAAGGATTTTTGGTAGCTTTTTTGGAAAAGGAATTTCTTTTGGAAAATTACAAGATAATGGGCCATTGTGCAGGTCTCACGAAGTCATTCAACAACCGGGGAACGACAGCCCATGTGGGCATTGTTCAGTGTTAATTTTCTTGTGAGCCCTTTGTAAAGGGACTATTTGGTTTATGTTTCTTTGCAATAAGACTGTGTAGAGATTGTTAATATTATACAGTGTAAAAGCTCATTTGTAATTGTTTAAGTGTATGCATATTGAACATTGGAGATATGGGTACATTAATACCACTAGCTATATAGGTGCTTTTTATTTATTTATTTATTTCATTCCATTTTTAAACCGCCCTCCCCCGGAGGGCTCAGGGCGGTGTACATCAACATCATATAAATACAAATATAAAAACAATCTATAACAATATTAAATGCATAGAATTTAAACAGTTTGAAATTTGCAGATGGCGACTTATCCCAACCCCATTCCCGCCCACGGGAGACCAAGATGGTATGAGGGTCAGATGGTCACCCCGGCTGGCCAAAAGGCTGGCGGAACAGGTCCGTTTTGCAGGCCCTGCGGAAACTCTGAAGGTCCCGCAGGGCCCTGGTCTCCTTAGGGAGCCTGTTCCACCAGGTAGGGGCCAGGGCAGTAATAGCCCTGGCCTTTGTTGAGGCCATCCGGATCTTTTTTGGGCCAGGGATTTCCAGCAACCGCTCCTCCGTAGAGTGGAGGGCCCTAGTAGGGCAGTACGGGGAGATGCGATCCCTCAGATATGTAGGCCCAGTGCCGCTGATGGCCTTTTTGGGGAAGGTGAAAACAATGGTGTCCTTAGGCTATTCCACCATGGGGCCAAAATCTGATTCACCGAAGAGTCGTTCACTTGGCTACACAATGCCACAGGGATTTTCAGAATCAGGCACCAGTGTTAGGCTCACCAGCAAATGCAAGTCTTCCTGACTGCAAAATCTAATTACCTTTTACTGACCTTGCCAGACTCTCGCGATTGACCAGCTTGCTTCAGACACGAGTTCAACCTCCACCCTGCATGCAATTGTCTTGTGCTCCCTTTCTGGGACGCCCCCCCGCCCCTTTAACACCTGGGTTGCTAGCTGTGGGCTGGGAAATACCTACAGATTTGAGGGATGGAGCCAGGGGGAGGCAGGGTTAGGGGAGGGACCTCAGGAGGGTATAATTGGCTCCCGGTAGAGTTCTGAGTCATCTTCAAGGTGTTGGTGTTGACCTTTAAGGCCTTACATGGCCTGGGACCCTCGTATCTTCGAGACCTCATCACCCCATATGTCCCTACATGTCCTCTCCGTTCGGCTGAGGCCAATCTATTGGTGGTCCCTGGCCCCTCAACGATGCGGCTGGCCTCCACGCGGGCCAGGGCCTTTACGGCTCTGGCCCCGGCCTGGTGGAACGCTCTCCCACCAGCCGTCTGGGCCCTGCGGGACCTTAGCAAGTTCTGCAGGGCCTGTAAGACGGAGTTGTTCCGCCGGGCCTTTGGAGGGACCAGCCGCTGAAGGTGCCCCCCCTTTTAGCTCTTTTCATCTGGACCCTTTCCATCTAATGGGACTCGCCGTTCCCTCCCTCTTGGGGAGGATTTAAAATTAGGGTTTCTTGGACGCCTTTTATTATCTTACTGCTGTTTTAAAGGTTTTAACTATATTTATTTGTATCGAGATTTGTGTTGTACACCGCCCAGAGCCCCTCGGGGATGGGGCGGTATAAAAGTTTAAATAATAAATAAATAAATAAATAATGCCATACCGTGTTTCCCTGAAAATAAGACAGGGTCTTATATTAATTTTTTGCACCAAAAGATGCATTTGGGCTTGTTTTTGGGGTAGGGCTTATTTTGGGGGAAATACGGTACCCGCACAATTCATTAAGGTGGGCTCTCGGCAGCCCCCTTGCTTCCCTGTCACGTGTGATGCAAGCCCGCATCCCCATTGGCAGGGAGCCCCCTGCTGGATCACACCATCCTGATCCGTAACTACCGGTAGGGCTTAATTTTGGAGTAGGGCTTATATTAAGCATCCTCCAAAAATCATGATAGGGCTTCTTTTCGGGGTAGTGCTTATTTTCGGGGAAACACGGTAGAGTCCACCCTCCAACTTCACAGGGTTGTGGTGAGGATATAATGGGGAAGGCAGAACTGTGTATGGTACACAGAGTTGTGTAAAAACATACCAACATAGTGAACATTAATCCCTCAGTGACACCTTTCTGAATATCACGTCCGCCATTTTGTCTTGCAGATGCCTTGGTTCAAAGGCTGGAAAGTGGAACGCAAGGAAGGGAATGCCAGTGGAGTGTCCCTGTTGGAAGCTCTGGATACTATTTTGCCCCCCACCCGCCCCACAGATAAGCCTCTGCGCCTGCCCCTTCAGGATGTCTACAAGATTGGAGGTGAGCCCAAAACCTGGCCTGCATTCCAGCAGTTTCTGGGGGGGGGGATCTTCTGTTTCCCCACCAGGGAGTTTATCTCTGGCTACAAACGTTGAAGCATGTGTCTGCTCCATCAGATCACATGAGCAGGCAATGCATGGCTATAGAGCAGGGGTCCAACAGTTGTGAGCCTGTGGCACTTCTGGAATCAGGGTTGTAGGCACAAGAACAAAATGGCTGCCAGAAGAGGTGGAGCCAAGCATAAAATGGCTGCCACAGGAGGAGGAGCCAAGCACAAAGTGGCTGTCACAGGAGGCTCTGCCGACCACAACATATCAGGGAGTAAGGTTATACATATCTCTAGTAGCGACTCTGTTAATTGGGTATCTTTTAATCTGCACAGCTAATTAGAAGCTGTGGGCAAAAACGCTACCTGGTTCCACCCACTTTCTAAAAATTCTTGGCAGGCACCAGAAAAGCTGTTAACCGGCATTGTGTAGAGCCAGCGTGTCATAGAGTTTAGTGGGGTGGGATAGGACTGCGGAAATCTGGGTTCAAATTGAAATGCTACCAGGAAACTCCTTGTTTGAACCTGGGATGGTCATCCTGTCAAAGAATATTGTTCCTCGCAGGGTTGTTGTTAAGATAAAATGCAGGTTAGGAGAAGAATGGATGGATGGATGGATGGATGGATGGATGGATGGATGGATGGATGGATGGATGGATGGATGGATGGATGGATGGATGGATGGATGGATGGATGGATGGATGGATGGATGGATGGATGGATGGATGGATGGATGGATGGATGGATGGGGTGGAACTGCCAGAGGGACATGGGGTGTCACGTATCCCTTGGCGCACACCATCTAATCACATGGGGGGAGGGGAGCACCGGACCTGGGCCATGCTCGCTGGCTCTGGGTGCTAGACCTGGGTGCTGTCACCGGCTTCGGGCAGTAGACCTGGGCACCTTGCTGCCTTCAGGTGGTAGACCTAGGTGCTCCTCTGTGAGATCGGGCAGGGGGGCGGGGAGAGCCCAGGGGGCCACCCAGAAAACTCAGATTTTGCCCCAGGCTCCATTTTCCCCAGATACGCCTCTGATGGATGTTGTCCCAGATTCCTTGGAGGAAGGCTGGGGCATGACCTAAGATTAACGTATGTGGCCTACATTAGTCCCGAGCAGTCATTATTCAAAGAAGGTTCCTAGCCTTTGATGCTTGTAGAAACACTTTTGAAACTGTAATGAGAAAGAAGATGGGTGATTAGAAGGCACGTGAAGGGAAATGCCCCCTCCTTTCTGCATTCCAGCTCTTAAAATGTCTACATTTACAAATTTACAGATCTTGCAACAATTAATTCAAATGATTCATGTTAGAAGGTATGCTTTAGGGTGAGAGCATCATCCAAAGTCTCTCCCAAGGTGGAGAAGAGATGCCACCCTATGGCATGCTGAGTGGTAGGCTTGATCTGTCGGTGGTACAGAAATTAAAATGTACAGAATTAACAACAGGCCTGCAGTTTAGAATGTATAGTTAACCCTTCCACCTCATGGGGGTTAGAAATGCGGCAGCTTGTGATCTGGAAATCTGTGGAAAAAATTTTGGCCCTTCCTTCATACCAGAGAATAAGTCTTTGTCATGATCCGGCTTTCATATGTCACATGTCCGGGGACAAGGTGGTATATATAATCATCATCATCATCATCATCATCATCATCATCATCATTTTAATAATAATAATAATAATAATTTATTATTATTGTTGTTTATTATTATTATTATTATTATTATTATTATTATTATTATTATTATTATTATTATTATTTGTGGCTTCTGTAAAACTCCCCCCCAATCCTATTAATTTCTTATACCAACCTGCGATATATCGAGATCGCAATGGGGAAAGTTACAATTTGGAAGGGATCCCTGTAATTCTGAGAATCTGATGAGATCTTTGGCACTAAACAGAAATTCTGCCTCAGCCGCAAAAATCTCTCAAGGCTCCAAGCATGTCTTGTGGCTTCGATCTCGTCACCTCTTGCCCTCCTTCGCAGGTATCGGGACTGTCCCCGTAGGCCGCGTGGAGACGGGGATCCTGAGACCCGGCATGGTGGTGACCTTTGCCCCCGTCAACATCACCACAGAGGTCAAGTCGGTCGAGATGCACCACGAGGCCCTGAGCGAGGCCCTGCCCGGGGACAATGTGGGCTTCAATGTGAAGAATGTCTCCGTGAAGGATATCCGCCGTGGGAACGTCTGCGGGGACAGCAAGTCCGACCCGCCTCAAGAGGCCGCCCAGTTCACTTCTCAGGTCTGCAGGGGAGCTAGCAGCAGCAGCCCATAGTCCGTCTAACCGTGGTCGGGAACTCCTCGGAAGTTCCCTACATCTACCATGTTTCCCCGAATATAAGACATCCCCGGAAAATAAGACGTAGTAGAGGTTTTGCTGAAGTGCGAAATATAAGGCATCCCCCAAAAGTAAGATGTAGCAAAGTTTTTGTTTGGAAGCATGCCTGGCGACAGAATACAGAAATATAAGACATCCCCTGAAAATAAGACATAGCGCATCTTTGGGAGCAAAAATTAATATAAGACACTGTCTTATATTCGTGGAAACACAGTAGGTGGAATCGAGCCGCCTCTGAGAGCTCCCCCTATTGGTGGCCACCTGAACTGCGTGGCACCAGTGTGACCAGGGAACATTGGAAGCCATTTTGAAAAGTGGCCTGTTTGGGTCACTGAGCCGTGTCTGGGCTCTCCGGGAGGGGAGATGCCGTTAACGCTGTTCTTTGGAGACAGGCTGATTTGCTGCGTTTCTCAAAAGGTTTTTTATACCAGTTCTTAGCACATGCCTTCAAGTCACTTTACAGTCATAGAACTGGGAGGGACGTCTGGGGTAATCCACTCCACCCTCTGCACAACTCCTTTTGGGTTAATATGATATAGTAATCCAGATCTTCATGTTTTTTTGATAAAAGACGTGTTAGAAGCAGCTGGTTTTCAGTAGATGTCCACAAGACGGCAGTATTGCTTACCTGTGTTGAACTCCCCTTGTCAGCTTCCCAGCATCCTTGCGTCCTGTCAGACTTCTGTTTTGCTCTGTGCTCGACAGGTGATCATCTTGAACCACCCTGGCCAGATCAGTGCCGGATATTCGCCCGTCATCGACTGCCACACTGCCCACATCGCTTGCAAATTTGCCGAGCTGAAGGAGAAGATCGACCGACGTTCCGGCAAGAAGCTGGAGGACAACCCCAAATCCTTGAAGTCGGGGGATGCTGCGATCGTGGAGATGATCCCGGGCAAGCCCATGTGTGTGGAGAGCTTCTCTCAGTATCCACCCCTGGGTGAGAATTTCTGCTTTATATCTCGTGCCCAACAGGCTTGTAATTTGACCTGGCTGGCCTGGAGCTACTGTGATCACATCTGATTTCAGAAGCTAAGCAGGGTTGGCCCTGGTTAGTACTTGGAAGTCCAGGGTTGTTATGCAGGAAGTCTGGGTTTGTTGTGCAGTGGCAGGCAATACCACAGGAAGTCCAGGGTTGTTATGCAGTGGCAGGCAATACCATAGGAAGTCCAGGGTTGTTATGCAGTGGCAGGCAATACCACAGGAAGTCCAGGGTTGTTATGCAGTGGCAGGCAATACCAAACCACCTCTGAACTTCTCTTGCCTTGAAAACCCTGAAATGGGCACTAATTTTAATATTCTGCTCATGGTCACCTTTGCTTTCCTGCTCTTCGGTAGGGAAGTGAAGGGAGCATGCTGCAATTGTCTGCCACTGAGAGGGCACGAGCAAGTCTCCAAGCCCAGCTAAATATCCACCCTTTTCCTCCCCTGTACAGGAGGATCCCATATTATTATTATTATTATTATTATTATTATTATTATTATTATTATTATTATTATTATTATTATTATTATTATTATTATTATTATTATTATTATTATTATTATTATTTAATAGACCACCCTACCCCCGAAGGGCTCAGGGCGGTTTACAAAACAATCAACATTTGAGTACAACAAATAGTTTTAATTAGAACAATAAATAAATTAAACATTAAAACACTAGCAGCAGTGAACTTCCGCAATTAAAATAAGTAGATGTTGTCCAGCATTAACCTCCCGGGAGGGGACAGGCCGATATTCAATCAGCAGATGACAAAGCTGTAAGGAGCAACGAAGAAGGGCAGACTCAGCGGCCAGCCTCACCAAAGGCCCAGTGGAACAGCTCGGTTTTACAGGCCCTGCGGAACTCCCCGAGGTCCCGCAGGGCCCTAACAGATGGAGGAAGAGCGTTCCACCAGGCAGGGACCAGGGCCGTAAAAGCCCTGGCCCGGGTAGAGGCCAGCCGCATCATGGAGGGACAAGGAACCACCAGTAAATTCGCCTCTGCCGAACGGAGAGGTCGACTCGGGACATATGGGGTAAGGTGGTATGAGGGCCCCAGGCCGTAAAGGGCCTTAAAGGTGGCTTGCATTGGTTAAGGGTTTTTTCCACTCATAATATCTTCACTGTGTGTCAAGAGGGGCCACTGGATTACGACAGAAAAGCGTCAGACCAGCCAGATCCTTCTCAGGAAGTGCAGACATTTTGGTTCAACAGCGCCCTTCTTCCCAGTCTGGCTCAGTTCAGGCATACTGTGAAAACCACGGTTCCTTTTAACCAGGGTTAGTTGATGAAACACCAGCCCTGGGATGCAGAATGGCTAGCTGCAGTACTGCAGTCAAAAGCTCTTCTTGCGACTTGAGTTCCATCCTGACAGAAGTCGGTTCCAGGCAACCGGCTTAAGGTCGGCTCAGCCTCCCATCCTTCTGAGGTTGGTAAAACCTGGCTGGGGGTAAAATCGAGACACCCGAGGGAGGCAGTTTCAACTGATGCCATCAACACAGTCTTCCTAGTAAACATCACGAGATGTCACCCCGTGGGTCAGTAATGGCACTTTGGTTGCACAGGGGACTACGTTTGCCTTCAGTTGATGCAACTGGGGTATCTCTTGAAGACAACGGCTCAGATTCTAATTTGCTTTCTCAAGCAGCAGCGGCGTGGGAGGCTAAGAGCTCGTGTATCTAATCTGGAGGAACCGGGTTTGATTCCCAGCTCTGCCGCCTGAGCTGTGGAGGCTTATCTGGGGAATTCAGATTAGCCTGTGCACTCCCACACACGCCAGCTGGGTGACCTTGGGCGAGTCACAGCTTCTCGGAGCTCTCTCAGCCCCACCCACCTCACAGGGTGTTTGTTGTGAGGGGGGAAGGGCAAGGAGATTGTCAGCCCCTTTGAGTCTCCTGCAGGAGAGAAAGGGGGGATATAAATCCAAACTCTTCTTCTTCTTCTCTTCTTATGAAGCAGGTGGGGCTGAGAGAGTTCTGAGAGAACTGTGACTACCCTAAGGTCACCCAGCAGGAATCCAAACCTCCTCCTCCTCCTCCTCCTCCTCCTCTTCTTCTTCTTCTTCTTCTTCTTCTTCAAATGCTGCTTGTGTAGCCTCTGTTCCTTTCCCCATCTCCTGCACAGAGACCCACATGATAACCCAGCTTACACTGGAGGTGTGTGTGTGTGTGTGTGTGTGTGCGTGCGTGCGCACGTGTGTGTGAGGAGTGTGGAACAAGCTAGAAGTAAAGCAAGATGCCCATTTGGGAAGGAGGGGAAATAATCCCCCCCTCCTCTGCACCTGAAAGCGAAAGGGTGAAAACACCCTACAGCACAGGTGTCAACCTCGCGGCCCTCCAGATGTTATGGACTACAGTTCCCATCATCCCCTGCCAGCACCATGCTGGCAAAGGATGATAGAAACTGCAGTCCATAACATCTGGAGGGCCACAAACTTCTTCTTCCTTTCACTCACTGGTATACAGTACAAAATATATTGGTCAGGGGTGGCGAACCTTTGGCACTCCAGATGTTATGGACTACAATTCCCATCAGCCCCTGCCAGCATGGCCAATTGGCCATGCTAGCAGGGGCTGATGGGAATTGTCGTCCATAACATCTGGAGTGCCAAAGGTTTGTCACCACGGATATAGGTGATATAATTATATCATCTCCATTTCCCACTCAGGAAATTGGCACGCCGGTTCAGTTCCCAGCAGCTCCAGTTAAAAGAACCAGACAGTAAGTGATGTGTTGAGAGCGCTGCCAGAGACCCTGGAGAGCAGCTGCCGGTCAGAGTAAGCAATACTGACTTTGGTGGACCGGCGGGTCTGATTCAGTATAAGGCAGATTCTTAAGCCCCAAATAGTAAGAAATTAAGAATCCAATTTAGAAGAGAAGAAGAAGAGTTTGGATTTATATCCCCCCTTTCTCTCCTGCAGGAGACTCAAAGGGGCTGACAATCTCCTTGCCCTTCCCCCCTCACAACAAACACCCTGTGGGGTAGGTGGGGCTCAGAGAGCTCAGAAGAACTGTTACTAGCCCAAGGTCACCCAGTTGGCGTGTGTGGGAGTGCACAGGCTAATCTGAATCCCCCAGATAAGCCTCCACAGCTCAGGCGGCAGAGCTGGGAATCAAACCCGGTTCCTCCAGATTAGATACACGAGCTCTTAACCTCCTACGCCACGGCTGCAACTCTGCCAGCATCGGTGTGTCGAAACCTCCGCTGTGTTCCCCGTACAGGGCGTTTTGCTGTGCGTGACATGCGGCAGACAGTGGCGGTCGGCGTCATCAAGAACGTGGAGAAGAAGAGCGGCGGCGCGGGCAAGGTTACCAAGTCGGCGCAGAAGGCCCAGAAGGCTGGGAAATGAATCGTAGGCGGTCCGTGCCTCGCTCAGAGAACATCCCCACGACCAGGATGCCGCCACCTTCTCCCCGAGGCACACGAGTGCACCTCCGCTTGTAAGAGTTTGTACGTCAACGACTGGATGCTCACCATTAAGGTCCAGTGGAAATTCTTTAAAAGGAAAAGCATGTCCCGGCGTTTGTGAGGCTTTGTGTAAAATTTTACCAATTAAACCGGTACACCATCCACAGTGAAAACGGCCTGGGAGTCTCTCTTTTTCTTTGTTGTCCGAGTGTCAATGGAGATTTGGATTGGCTGAGATTCTAGCCATTTTTCAAACAGCGATTTTGTGTTTGGGGTGGGGGGGGCAATAGAGCCAGCAGAACAGGAATCCCCAACCTGGTTCCCACCAAATGCTTTTAGAAAGTAGATCATAGAACCATACAGTTGGAAGAGACCCCAAGGGCCATCAAGTCCAACCCTAGCCACGCAGGAACACGCAATCAAACCACTCCTGACATATGTTCATCCAACCTCTGTTTAAAAACCTCCAAAAAAAGGAGACTCCACCACTCTCCGAGGCAGTGCATTCCACAGTCAAACAGACTCGACAGGAAGTTCTTCCTAATGTTTAGGTGGAATCCCTTTTCCTGCACCTTGAATCCATTACTCCGTGTCCTAATCTCTAAGGCAGCAGAAAACAAGTTTGTTCCCTCTTCAACATGACATCCATTCAAATATGTCAACATGGCGGCCACGTCGTCCCTTGACCTTCTCTTCTCCAGACTAAACATACCCAGCTCCCTAAGCCGTTCATCATAAGGCATGGAATCTAGACCTTTATCCATTTTGGTTGCCCTCCTCTGCACATGCTCCAACTTGACCATCTCCTATAGCAGGGTCTGCAACCTGCGGCTCTCCAGATGTTCATGGACTACAAATCCCATCAGCCCCTGCCAGCATGGCCAATTGGGATTTGTAGTCCATGAACATCTGGAAAGCCGCAGGTTGCAGAACCCTGTCCTATAGTGTTCAGGACATATTCTGGCATATGGATGCCCAGGTTCTTTAGGACAGCACCAAAATCCAGCGGACCTGGCGAGATCCCTGTGTAAAGCATCGGAATCAATATGGGAAAAAGCCCCTTGGGGATTGGGCGGTTTATAAATTTAAAAAATAAATAAATAAAATAAATAAAATAAAAAAGTCCCTTGACCATTTAAAATTTGAAAGCCAGTAAGCTATACTCAGGACTCACTGTTACTCATTAGCAGAATCAAGTGGTAAAACGTGGTGTGAGGAGAGGGGGGTTTCAACTACCCAATCCAATCCAAAAACCTTTATTAGGCATAAACCAGAAGTACCACACATTCCAAGTACAAAAACAGGATCATTGTTATATATCATGTAGAACAGGGTTCTGCAACCTGCGGCCCTCCAGATGTTCATGGACTACAAATCCCATCAGCCCCTGCCAGCATGACCAATTGGGGGCTGATGGGAATTGTAGTTCATTAACATCTGGAGAGCTGCAGGTTGCAGACCCCTGATGTAGAACATGGATTAAAAATGTAGCAACTGCTTCAGAAATTTCTACATTAGGGTTGTTCAATAGCTTAGATTGGCCATGCTGGTAGGGGCTGATGGGAATTGTAGTCCATAACATCTGGAGTGCCAAAGGTTCGCCACCACGGGCTTAGACATTTTTAGTTTGTCTGAGAGAAACATAAATTCTAGAGGTAGTAAAAGCTCCCAGATCGGTTCTAATATCATTATACCTCGAACAGTAAAGCAGGATATGAGGGATTGAGTCCATAGCGTTGGGACAGTACCGACAGCAACGCTCACTTTGTGGGATGTTAAGGAAACGGCCTTGAAGGTAGACAGAGGGGAATGAGTTGCACCTTGCTTTTGCCATGACCCATCTGCACTTATAATGAACAAGCTGTTCTAAATATACAGCAGGGCTAGATTTCGGGGGTGTGATCCCATAGAGGGGAACAGGAGCTTTGTGCAGCACTCAAGAGAGATTGGTATTCCTGGTCATATTAGTCTGATCTTTAGACGATGGTAAATTTTCGTGGTTCAACTACCCATTACGGTTTCTTCCGTGTTCCCCCAGAAACATCAGGTTGTAGCTTTGGGTATTGTTTGGCCACGGGGAGAATGAGGGAAACTTTCGTCCCCTGCTATTTTCCAGATGGTAAAAGGCACACTACTTTTCCTTTCGGGGGGGGGGGGGGGGGACTTAAAAGGGTGCTTGGATCTGTAATCTGGTAGAGTGGCTCCATGCTTCTTTCTTTTTCCTGATCCCGTTGAATTTTATCCTTTTGCCTCTAGAAGGCCAGTGAGCCTTAAGAATCACGTAGGCAGGCACTATGCCCCTGGGCACCCCACCGGGGAGAACTACCTTTGACATTTCCAGGTAACTTTTTATAAGTTACGTGCAAGATCAAATTCGAGTGGCATGCTCAGGTAAGCTAAATTGGGCACTTTGACTGAAGGCGGCAATGTAAGTTTGCAGGGAAGGATTTAAGGGTGATTGGTTTGATTTCCCACTACCCTGTTTCCCTGAAAAGAAGACATCCCCTGAAAATAAGACGTAGTGGAGGTTTTGCTGAAGTGCGAAATAGAAAGCATCCCCCGAAAGTAAGACGTAGTAAAGTTTTTGTTTGGAAGCATGCCCGTCGAACAGAACACCAGAGCAGGCAGCTGTGGAGCGGAAAATTAAGACATCCTCTGAAAATAAGACATAGCGCATCTTTGGGAGCAAAAATTAATATAAGACACTGTCTTATTTTCGGGAAAACACGGTACTTCACATGAGCAGCGGACTCCCAGCTGGTGAACTGGGTTTGTTTCCCTGTTCCTGCACATGAAGCCTGCTGGGTAGCCTTGGGCTAGTCACAGTTGTCTCCTAACTCTCTCAGCCCCACCTACCTCACAAGGTGTCTGTTGCAAGGAGAGGAAGAGAAGGAGTTTGTAAGCCACTTTTGAGAGAAAAGTGAGGTATAAATCCAAACTCCTCTTCTTTGTCCCTTCACATGGTGCCAGTCAAGTCATCTGTCTTGTTGAACAGCAGCCAAAGCTCTTGTTTTGCTTAGCCTTTCCTCACATTTTGAGTGAGGATGTGCCCTCTGGTGGCTTTGCTCCCGTGACAAATGAGTCCTGGTTCACGAGATGTTAGAATTCTAGCGCCAAAGGTCCCCTTGCATTTTGAAAAAAAAATCCCCGCACGTAGAAAGGTAACGACTGGAAGAAAGGTTCTGCCATGTTGCCTTCTGTACTAGATTTCTGTTTGCAAGGAATTTTCATCAGAGCATTCCAAACAGATGTGTCCATCTTACCAGGAGCAAATCCTTCTTTCAAATAGCCTCGAATGCTCTGAAAAACACCCGGTTCTTTGACCAAGAGAATCTGTATTTTTTTCCAAAGGATCTTGTTTACATATTATGTTTTGGAGCATATCCTTAAAAATAATGTGTGAATACATAACTTGGCTGGCGGGAGCCATGATCAGCGCCATGCGGCAATGGCGTCTGAGCCCCCTGTCCCCTCCCAACCTAGTGTGGAACTATAGAAGACCCCTGAGCCAAAATAACACCCCTTGCAGTCCGAGAACCACCATTTGTTGTTCTTTCTCCCATTAATCAGTTCTCTGGGCCCTGCGGGATCTCGGTGAATTCCGCAGGGCCTGTAAGACGGAGCTGTTCCGCCGGGCCTTTGGAGGGACCGGCCGCTGATGGTGCCCCTCCCCCCCTCCTGGTTCTTACATCTGGGCCTGATACCATCTGATGGAACTTGCCGATCCTCCCTTTGGGAAAGGATTTAATGATTGCTAGCTGGGCGCCACCTACATTTATAATTATCAGTATTACACTTAGTCTTTCGCTGCTTTTATAGATTTTAATTAAATAATGATGGTTTTATGATTGTATTTATTATATGTTGTACACCGCCCGGAGCCTTTCGGGGATAGGGCGGTATAAAAGTCTAATAAATAAGTAAGTAAGTAAGTAAGTAAGTAAATAAATAAATAAATAAATAAATAAATAAATAATCTTCGGCAGCGGCAGACACAATAAATAAATAAATAAATAAATAAAAAATAAAAAATAAATAATCTTAGGCAGCGGTAGACACCATGACTGTCCAGCCACCATCATGCCAGCAGTGCCCAGAAATAGTCACCTTGAAATTTGAAACGGTGGAAGAAGAAGAAGAAGAAGAAAAGAGTTTGGATTTATATCCCCCCCTTTCTCTCCTGTAAGGAGACTCAAAGGGGCTTTACAATCTCCTTTCCCTCCCCCCCCCCACAACAAACACCCTGTGAGGTGGGTGGGAATGAGAAAGCTCGGAAGAACTGTGACTAGCCCAAGGTCACCCAGCTGGCATGTGTGGGAGTGCACAGGCTAATCTGAATTCCCCAGATCAGCCTCCACGACTCAAGTGGCAGAGCTGGGAATCAAACCCGGTTCTCCAGATTAAAGTGCATCTACTCTTAACCACTACACCACCCTGGCCCTTAGTTGCAATCCTACACACACTTCATTGGGGCTAAGCTTTGCTGAACGGGTTGGATGCACTGGTGAAAAAGGGAGTCGGGGTCTGCTAGACCCACCCCAAAAGGACATGCTGGCGATCACTCCACAAACAGAAGCCATGCAGGATGTAAAGAAAAAGAACTCTGCAATGTTGTGTGAAAAAGCTGCATCTAATCCAACTTTTTTCCATCAGATATTCCTCAGATTGTACTGCGTGATTCTCTGATTTGACTGAAGTTCTCTAGAAATCCAACTGATCAGCAAAAATGTAGCCCAATGGGCTGGCAGTATTATGAGAAGGCAAGACTTGCTGGAAAAGACAATAATGCTAGGAAAAGTGCGAGTACAAACAAAGGAAACAACACAGATTGTCTCAATAAAGGAAGTCACAGTTCTTGGTTTGCAAGGCCTGGATAAGGTTGTCACTTATAGGATATTTTGGAGGTATCATCTCTCTCTCTCTCTCTCTCTCTCTCTCTCTCTCTCTCTGTGTGTGTGTGTGTGTGTGTGTCTGTCTGTCTGTCTGTCTGTCTGTCTGTCGGATTTTTACCCCACCCATCTTAAAAGGGCCCAGGGCAGCAATACAACACCATAAAACACACTTACATTAAAACAGCAATAAATATCTTGAAACACTATAAAACAGTTAACACAATTAAACAGCTTAAAACAACCAAGATGGCAACTTAAAAGCTCTAATTAGATCCCGGGAGGGCAGTAAAATAAAAGTCAGCCCGGCTGGCCTCGAGAAAAAGCCCAGCGGAATAGCTCCATCTTACAGGCCCTGCGGAAACAGTTCGGGTCCCGCAGGGCCCTGATTTCAATCGGAAGGATATTCCACCAAGTAGGAGCCAGGACAGAATAAGCCCTGGTCCTTGTCGAGGCCAGCTGGATATTTTTCAGGCCAGGAACAACTTGTGGTGGTGAACCTTTGGCACTCCAGATGTTATGGACTACAATTCCCATCAGTCCCAGCCAGCATGGCCAATTGGCCTTGCTGGCAGGGGCAGCTGATAGAGTATCAATCCCTGTATGGAAGTCTCAGAATCCTCCCTATGAGGCCCTATCTCCGAGAAGCAGAAAGGGACCTGATTGGGCAATTTGGGGAAAGGCGGTCCCTGAGGTATGTGTGTCCCAGACCGCTCACAGCCTTAAAGGTCAAAACCAGCACCTTGACAACAACCTGGTACTCGACAGGAAGCCAATGCCAACAATGGTACAGGACCAACATTAAGTTATAGGACCAACATAAGTCAGAAGTGACTTTGAAGCTGGTAACACACACAGAGTTGCCAATCTGTGTGTGTGTGTGCAAAAGCAGGAATGTGAGGTCTGGTAGCCAGATTTCTTTTGAGAAAAGAAGAACTGGAATGCTTTTAGCATCATGGTTTTCTCAGAAAGGATATGTGCTTAAACTGTGCAATGCGAGGAACATAGTTCCATGGGAATGCCAACTCAATTGATAGTTCCATGGGAATGTCAACTCAATGCACGGCAGCTGTGAAAAAGGCAAACTCTGTGCTGGGGATAATTAGGAAAGGAGTTGATAATAAAACTGCAAGGATTGTCATGCCCTTATATAAAGCAGTGGTGCGACCGCACTTGGAGTACTGTGTCCAGTTCTGGTCACCACATCTCAAAAAGGATGTCAAAGAGATAGAAAAAGTGCAGAGAAGGGCAACGAGGATGATTGAGGGACTGGAGCTCCCTCCTTATGAGGAGAGGCTGCAGAGTTTGGGGCTCTTTAGTTTGGAGAGGAGACGTCTGAGGGGGGATATGATTGAAGTCTATAAAATTATGCATGGGGTAGAAAATGTTGACAGAAGCCCCTTCCGCACAAGCAGAATAATGCGTTTTCAAACCACTTTCACAACTGTTTGCAAGTGGATTTTGCTATTCCGCAAAGCTTCAAAGAGCACTGAAAGCAGTTTGAAAGTGCATTATTCTGCATGTGTGGAAGGAGCCAGAGAGACATTTTTCTCTCTTTCTCACAATACTAGAACCAGGGGGCATTCATTGAAAATGCTGGGGGGAAGAATTAGGACTAATAAAAGGAAACACTTCTTCACACAACGTGTGATTGGTGTTTGGAATATGCTGCCACAGGAGGTGGTGATGGCCACTAACCTGGATAGCTTTAAAAAGGGCTTGGACAGATTGATGGAGGAGAAGTCGATCTCTGGCTACCAATCTTGATCCTCCTTGATCTCAGATTGCAAATGCCTTAGCAGACCAGGTGCTCGGGAGCAGCAGCAGCAGCAGCAGAAGGCCATTGCTTTCACCTCCTGCCTGTGAGCTCCCAAAGGCACCTGGTGGGCCACTGCGAGTAGCAGAGTGCTGGACTAGATGGACTCTGGTCTGATCCAGCAGGCTAGTTCTTATGTTCTTATGTTCTTAACACCATCTTTTACGCACGTGTGTCTTCTGTAACCATTTCCACAGGTCTTGTTGCAGTGGCTGAGCAGTGTGCGGATTTGGCCACATGGGTGGCCCTTATTCGTTTCCAAACTTACCCCTTTCACGACACAATTCCTGCCCGAACACAACAACATCAGCTAGCACAAAACCGTCATGCGCGTCATCTGATGTGCTTTGGGCCTCCTGCCACAGAGAGCAGAATTAAAAGCCATTATGGCTTTTGCGGTCTATTTCGGCAGTTAACAAATCTGCAAAACAAAGCAAGTAAATCCCTTTCCCCGCCGCTGCAGTTGGCTGACTGTTTTTTAACATTTTTCATAGGGGACGCTGGGATGAAGAATCAGCGTTTATATGTTGTTTACAGGGCTGTGCTGCTGGAGCCGCAGTAGTGAACAGAAATTAACAATTCCCCATGTGGTTTTCTGCGTGTGTGTAGGAGGGAGGCCTCCTCTCATAATTTCCCTTGAAAATTATGTTTTCATTACCTCTTGTAAACTGATTCAATAGCCACGGCATCCTCCCCAAGGAAAGTTCAGGAGCAGCAGTTTGGGGATTGGGAATATATCCATATGTCTGTGAAAATCTCTAACAATGCTCAGTAATCTGATCAGACGACAACTCCCACGATTCCATTGGGGGGGGGTTATAATAATCGGGGGGGGTGTGTGTGTAACAGGAGTCTTCAAGTGATGGTCTTGTTTTCTATGGAAAAAATGGCACAGAATAGCACACTCTGCTATACCCAAAAAGGGCCCCTCGATGCTTTAAAGGAAGCAAGAAGGTGCAATTTTCCCTTAGCAATTGGCAGGAGTTGGGAGGTGGTGAATACTTATCATGTTGGTAGTCATCACCAATGATGTCACCTCCAGAGCAGCAGTGGCATAGTGATTAAGAGCAGATGCACTCTAATCTGGAGAACCGAGTTTGGTTACCCGCTCTGCCACTTGAGCTGAGCTGTGGAGGCTTATCTGGTGAACCAGATTAGCTTGTGCACTCCAACACATGCCACCTGTGGGAGATATAAATGGGGGATATAAGGAAGAAGAAGAAGAAGAATGGGGGATATAAATCCAAACTCCTCCTCCTCCTCCTCCTCCTTCTTCTATAATGTCACTCAACGATGTCACTTCCAGTACAAGCTGTCAGGTGTCCGTATCACTCCATGGTGAGGCTCTAGCACTCACCCCAAAATTTAATGGAAACCATAGAGTTTTGGGGCAAGTGCTAGAGCGTCACCCCAGTACAATGCTGGCACTTCCGGGTTTTACCAGAAGTAATGTCATAGTTCAGTGGTAGTGATTACTGTACCCCCCCAGCCCCCATTTGGTTGTCCTGCTTCTGCTTGATCACCAGTTGAGCATGGACTGACAGTGTCCAAAACTGCTGGATGTTTACCTATTTTTTGGTTTTGTTTTATTTCTATTCCACCTTTTTCGCTCAGGTTCCACAGCATATAAATGACCAATAAACAATGCTGTTGGACTACCATTATGGGGGTGGACAAACAAACAAACAAACAAACAAACAAACAAACAAACAAACAAACAAGCCTGTAAACCACAAAACAAGGCAAAGATGTAGTATTTTAAAATTTTCAAAAGTGTATTTCCAAGGTATAAGACGATGCACTAAAAAGAAGAAGAAGAGTTTGGATTTATATCCCCCCCTTCTCTCCTGTAGGAAACTCAAAGGGGCTGACAATCTCCTTGCCCTTCCCCCCTCACAACAAACACCCGGTGAGGTAGGTGGGGCTGAGAGAGCTCCGAAGAGCTGTGACTAGCCCAAGGTCACCCAGCTGGCATGTGTGGGAGTGCCCAGGCTAATCTGAATTCCCCAGATAAGCCTCCACAGCTCAGGCGGCAGAGCTGGGAATCAAACCCGGTTCCTCCGGATTAGATACACGAGCTCTTAACCTCCTACGCCACTCTAGGTGATGTTTGTAGTAACCATTGCAGCAGTTTGCAATCCTGTTGCTTGATAAAAGGTGCCCTTCCCAGGCTGTTCCATTCCGCTAAAGACGTAGGAGGAGAAGGAGGAGGAGGAGGAGTATGGATTTAGACACCCCTTTCTCTCATGTATATGGACTCAAGGAGGCTTACAAACTCCTTTCCCTTCCTCTCCCCACAACGGACGCCTTGTGAGGTCGGAGGGGCTGAGAGAGTCCTGAGAGAACTGTGACTAGGCCAAGGACAGCCAGCAGGACTGTAGAAGTGGGGAATCAAACCTGATTCTCCAGATTCGAGTTCAGCTGCTCTTCATCACTACCCCACGCTGGCTCTCATGGGACCCTGTAGAGCTGCTGCCAATCCGAGTAGGAAATACGAACTTTGAAGGGCCAAAGGTCTGATTCTGCAAAAGGGACTTTTGCATGCGTTTCCTATGACTGGTGGCCCAACAGTCTGATCCAGGACTAGGCAGCTTCATGGGCCACGTGACAAAAATATTTGAAGGCTCAAAGTGACGGCGACAGCCCTCAGTTGGATCTCTTCAAATCTCGTTGGCTTCCGAGCGCTGGGATCTCATGCTGGCTCCAGCGGTCTGAAACTGATGACATCTCTAATTGCTGTGAAGACGGAGATTTCAAAAAAGTGTATCTTTCACTGTCAACGTGCATGGGTCGGATATAACCATGCGCACAACAAGCGGAAATCTCTATTTGACCCAAAGTACCTGGATCTGGCAAGCCAGCTCCCAAAGGCTGCTCTTTACACAAAAGAGGCCAGACAAGCTGGGCAAAATACCAGCTGAGCCAGGTTGCTTCTTTTCTCTTCACTGGACGCCCATGGCACCCGCTGCAGCTCATTCCTCCACGGCCCTTGCTGTAATGGAGTTGTGCACGCATCAACGGGGACGTTTCAATAACAAGAGTGCTTCAAGATGTCAGGGGGCCATCTGTGTTTCACTTTGCATCATGTAACTGAGTAGAGCAGGTTGCCATGGAGTAATGAACCTTCCAGTGACTGCATAACCTTGTAGACATTTGCTTTCTCCTGGATGTCTGATCACATGGTGCCGTTGGCTGGTATAGATCCCCCCCCTCCTCCTCCTCCTCCTCCTCCTCCTCCTCCTCCTTCTTCTTCTTCTTCTTCTTCTTCTTCTTCTTCTTCTTCTTCTGCTTCTTCTTCTTCCTCCTCTTCTTCTTCTCCTTCTTCTTCTCCTTCTCCTTCTTCTTCTCCTTCTCCTTCTCCTTCTCCTTCTTCTTCTTCCTCCTCCTCTTCTTCTCCTCCTTCTTCTCCTTCTTCTTCTCCTTCTTCTCCTTCTTCTCCTTCTCCTTAACCTTCTACGCAGTGGCGTAGGAGGTTAAGAGCTCGTGTATCTAATCTGGAGGAACCGGGTTTGATTCCCAGCTCTGCCGCCTGAGCTGTGGAGGCTGATCTGGGGAATTCAGATTAGCCTGTGCACTCCCACACATGCCAGCTGAGTGACCTTAGGCTAGTCACAGTTCTTCGGAGCTCTCTCAGCCCCACCTACCTCACAGGGTGTTTGTTGTGGGGGGGGAGGAAAAGGAGTTCGTCAGCCCCTTTGAGTCTCCTTACAGGAGAGAAAGGGGGGATTTAAATCCAACTCTTCTTCATATCTGAGGAGAGGAGCTGTGACTCTCAAAAGCTGAAACTCATGAACCTCTAAGGTGCTACTGGACTTGAATCCAACTGTGCAGGTAGGGAGACGATCTCAGTCACCCATGGCTTGATCTGCGATCTAGAACTTCTTCCTCCGCTCTTTCCAAGCCAACCAGGGCAAATCCAGTGTCCCCATCAGCCCAGCTCCCTTTCAGATCGGAGCGAGGAAGAGCAACCGGCTTCTCCATCTCTCTGGCTCAACCTCACGTCTGTCTGGGCTTCCTGAATAATTGACGACACGTCTCTCGCTGCTCTCGATTGGCTGACTCGGCAAGGCACTCGGAGCTTCCGCTAAAAAATTCATGAGGCCTCTGAAAGGGGGAATCTATTTGTTGCCAGTGCTGAGTCGGGGCAATCTGATCCACATTCTGCCCTTCCATTGGTGAAGGCAGACTGCGCGGTCTGGGCCCATACCCTCCTGCAGCAAACGCCTGCAGTAATTCCTCGGGAAGGCCCCTTCATGCATTACTCAGAAGGGTGGTTCCCTGGGAAACGAACACGGAGAATATTGAATTGCCAGAAATGAAGGAAACCGTGATGTTGTGTCTGCAAGATGAGAACCTGCCCTACTCACATCACACCCAAAAGGATGGGATTCGTTCTTTTTGTGCTGCCGGTTTTAAATTTCAGATCAAAACTGTTGAGCTGCAGAGAGAAATACATTTTTTTCCCTGGGCATGCATGATGTGAACTTGTTTATGTTTGGAAATTCAGATGGATACACCAAACTTATTTGACGCTGTACATGAATGCTGATACTACGGCACCACAATATTCAGTTTCTACACCCGTCTTTGCAGCTTCTAGACCATAGGTGTCAAACTTGTGGCCCTCCAGATGTTATGGACTACAATTCCCATCATCCCCTGCCAGCATGATCTAGAAGCTGCAAAGAGTTTGACTATCAATCCTTAGTCTAGAAGCTGCAAAGAGTTTGACTATCAGAGGCATTCACCTATTGACTTTGCTATCTTCATTGTTACTCCCAGGCTACAGACTTCTTTGTGACTCACGTACCAGGCTACTCTATTCAGAGGTCCTCACCTTTTGACCTCACAGTATATACACTCCACTTGCTTTCCATTCCTCCTATCAGATCCTTTGAAGATGCCAGCCTCAGATGCAGGCGAAACGTCAGGAGAGAATGCTGCTAGAACACGGCCATACAGCCCGGAAACCACACAGCACCCCAGTTTGACTATCAATCCTTAGTCTTGCTGACTTTGTGGCTAATTTGGGTATTTTGAGAATGGGATAGAAGAGGAAGAAAAGTTTGGATTCATACCCCCCTTTCTCTCTTGTAAGGAGACCCAAAGGGTCTGATGAACTCCTTTTCTTTCCTCTTTCCTTTCCACGACAGATACCTTGTGGGGTAGGTGTGGCTAAGAGAGTTTTGGGAGTCCAAGGTCATCCAGCAGGCTTTATGCGCAGGAGCGGGGAAACAAATCCAGTTCACCAGATAAGAGGCCGCCACTCATGTGGAGGAGCGGGGAATCGAACCCAGTTCTCCAGATTAGAGCCCACCTGCTCTTAACCACCACACCAAGCTGGCCTCTGCTGGCATCCCTCAGGAATTTTGGGGGTGGGCAAGCCCGCATCGTGTCAACATCTCTTCTGGGCAAAGACTCAGGACATCACTGCGTCAAGGCGACACTCTAGGAATGGTATAAATCCAGAGGTGGGATCCAGCAGGTTCTCACAGGTTCCCGAGAGTAGGTTACTAATTATTTGTGTGTTCCGAGAGGGGGTTACTAATTGGTGATTTTGCCACGTGATTTTTGCCTAAGTTACGCCCCTCCTCTCAGCAGTAGCGCACAGAACTTGAAGCAGTCTAGCAGGAGGTGCACCGGCGTGCGTGGCAGCCTGCGCCTGCGTGCATTCGTTTCACCTACAGCCCCGCCCAGGAATGCCCCACCCCCAGAATGCCCAGCCATGCCCCCGTCGTGCCCCGCCCAGCCCCATTGGCGCTACGCCACAGTTTGAATCCCACCACCATGGGAACCTGTTACTAAAAATTTTGGATCCCACCACTGTATAAATCCTGATAGTAAAACCATAGATGTCTTTTCTTCTCATCAATCACTGAGAGGAAGCAGAGGACAGAGAGGAGATCCCCTGCAGGTGGTGAGTAATTGGCAAGTCTCCAATGGGGAGTGGCCAACGTCACAAAATGGCTGCCACAAGGAGCAAACGCCAAATGTAGGGTATTGGCAAGCTCGCAATGGAATCAGGGATTCCAAATCACAGTTCTCTGTGTGGTGAAGTGGTCAGAAGGTTGTATGAGGACCTTGGAGGCCACAGGTTCGAATCCCACCTCAGCTATAAAATTGGTTGACCTTCGTCCGGTCATTTTCTCTCAGCCTAACTTCCCTCGCAGCATTGTTGTGAGGATAAAATGGAGTAGGGGAAAACAGCATACGCTGCTGTGGGCTAGTACTTCAGTAGAGCTCTGAGCTTTATAAGCACAAGCATTTTATTGTCATTGTGCACGCACAAAGAAATTTACAGCAGCGTTCCTCAATGCACACAATTTCATACTCATACCCCATCCTCACTTTCCCCTTCCTCCATCCATCCCTACACAGCCCCAAACACATCAACACGAAGCCACGGAGTTCAGCATAGCCACAGCTCTAGAGTAGAAGCTGTCTCTAAGCCTCTTTGTCCTAGTTTTGATAGACCTGTCCACCCTGTACTCGTCTGCGGATGGTAACAGTTCAAAAAGAGAGTGTGCTGGATGAGACGGGTCTCTCAGAATATTTTGGGCTTTCTTTAGGCTTCGGGAATTATAGAGGTCTTCCAAGGAGGGGAGAGGGCAGCCGATAATCCTCTGTGCAGTAGTGATCACCCTTTGGAGCGCCTTCCTATCTGCCACTGTGCAACTGGAGAACCATACACAGATGCAGTAGGTTAAGACACTCTCTATAGCACAGCGGTAAAAGGACACCAGGAGTTTTCCATTCAGATTAGAAAACCAGATGCTCAAGATTAAAACACATTCTCACGCTCAGCTCCCCAGGTTAGCTACAGAATTCTGGCACCGCTCCCGAGTAATTGAGTTGGAAGAATTATTTGCAATGTCATCATGACCGGGAAAGGTTTATGACCGTGAAGCAACTTCCGCCTTCCTTGGTCAGCAAGAGGCTTGCATGATGCCTGCCATCATCAGGCCTGCATTTGATTGGACGAGGGAACCTGACCATTCCCAATCCTTTGCCGGAAAGTGGGGCCCCTACCGCACACGCAAAATAATGCGTTTTCAAACCACTTTCACAACTGTTTGCAAAGAGCACTGAAAGCAGTTTGAAAGTGCATTATTCTGCATGTGCGGAATGACCCTGTGACTATCTGACCTCGCATATTGTGCTTCCTTGGGTACCTTACAGCTGGTTCCCAGATTCACTGTTGTGGATCTTAACAAATGTAGTTTTGGTGCTGGAATCTATGGCCGACACCTTGAAACTTTGTTCTGGGTGGAGTGGACTCTGGGCAGAGATGGTTTGTGTTAATACTGTTTAGATAGTCCTCTTTGGTATAGTTTTATTATTTTATTCCTCCCAGCTAATGTTCTCTTATTCGTATTTGTGTACAAAATTCCCTTTAAATCACATTTGGGGGGCGTTTTCCATCTTCAGGTGGCTTCAACCTAAATCCATTTCTGACCCCTTTGGCTACATACAACCAAGGAGGAGGAGGAGGAGGAGGAGGAGGAGGAGGAGAAGGAGGAGGAGGAGGAGGAGGAGGAGGAGGAGGAGAAAGAAGAAAGAGAAAGAGAGAAAGAAGAAAGAAGAGGAGGAGGAGGAGGAGTTTGGATTTATATCCCCCCTTTCTCTCCTGTAGGAGACTCAAAGGGGCTGACAATCTCCTTGCCCTTCCCCCCTCACAACAAACACCCTGTGAGGTAGGTGGGGCTGAGAGAGCTCCGAGAAGCTGTGACTAGCCCAAGGTCACCCAGCTGGCGTGTGTTGGAGTGCACAGGCTAATCTGAATTCCCCAGATAAGCCTCCACAGCTCAGGCGGCAGAGCTGGGAATCAAACCCGGTTCCTCCAGATTAGATACATGAGCTCTTAACCTCCTACGCCACTGGTGCTCCGCAAGTTAACTATTTTGTGGAAACTCGCCCTAAAAATTATTTATTTAAGTATGTTCTAACTCTGATCAGATCTCAGATGCTAAATAGGGTCATCCCTGGTTCATATTTGGATGGCAGACCACCAAGGAAGTCCACAGTTGCTATGCAGAGGCAGGCAATGGCAATGGCCACCTCTGTGCATCTGCCCTGACCTGAGCAGGGCCTGTCAGGATACCTTAATCCAAAGAATTGGATTGCCTCCCTCTGCAGTGCCCGGCACATGCCTCACCAAAAAGAGGTGCTGCCTGGTTGAGATGTAATAACCCAGTTCTCAGGAGCAGAGGCGGAGCTACCAGGGGCCCGGGGTGTGCGCATTGCACCTGGTGCGTGCCTGGGGGGCAGAAAATTGCCCCCTTCCCACGGCGCCCCCTTCACACACTTACCTTAGTGAAACAGTGCAGGATGGAGAAGTGGCCTGTTCCCTTCAGGCTAAAAATGGCCAGATGGGAACTACACTTCCCAGGAGACCTTGCAAGCCCCAGAGTCTTATGGGAAGCATAGTTCCCACCAGGCCGTTTTCAGCCTGAAGGGAACAGGCCACTTTTCCAGGCTCAACTAAGGTAAGGTAAGGGGGGCAAGGCACCATGGAGGGAGGGGGCGGAGCGGGGGTGCGGAAAACACAGATTGTGCACCGGGTGCTCTCTGGCCCAGCTATGCTTCTGCTCAGCAGAGCGGCCTTAAAGGCCGAGGCTGTAGGAAGGCAGCCAAAAGTGCCTCCACGTGAACCACTTAAGTTGCACCTGGGGCTTCTGCCCCCTCCCGGGAACCGGGTTTGATTCTCCGGTGTAGGAGCAGCAGTGGCGTAGGAGGTTAAGAGCTCGTGTATCTAAACTGGAGGAACCGGGTTTGATTCCCAGCTCTGCCACCTGAGCTGTGGAGGCTTATCTGGGGAATTCAGATTAGCCTGTGCACTCCCACACACACCAGCTGGGTGACCTTGGGCTAGTCACAGCTCTTCTGAGCTCTCTCAGCCCCACCCACCTCACAGGGTGTTTGTTGTGAGGGGTAAGGAGATTGTTAGCCTTTGAGTCTGCAGGAGAGGGGGGATATAAATCAAACTCCTCCTCCTCCTCCTCCTCTTCTTCTTCTTCTTCTTCTTCTTCTTCTTGTTCTTCTTCTTCTTCTTCTTCTTCTTCTTCTTCTTCTTCTTCTTCTTCTTCTTCTTCTTCTTCTTCTTCTTCTTCTTCTTCTTCTTCTTCTTCCACCCCCCTGGATACGTGTCTGCATTTCCCATCTGCCAAGAAGTCTGGAAGATGATGGACAAAGGCGCAAATAGTTCTCGAGATAATTCTTTCAGCACTCTTGGGTGCATGCCATCTAGCCTGAGGGATTGATACTCATCCAGTACAGCCAAGTGCTTCTCAACTATCCCTTTGTTCATGTTAGCCAGCAGTCTGGGTGCCTTGCCTGGCCAGGTGGATTCTAATCTGGAGAACAGGGTTTGATTCCCCACGCCTCCACCTGAGTGGCAGAGGCTTCTCTGGTGAACCAGATGTGTTTCCCGCACTCCTCCATTCCTCCTGGGTGACCTTGGGCTAGTCACAGTTCTCTCAGAACGCTCTCAGCCCCACCGACAAGGTGTCTGTTGTGGGGAGAGGAAGGGAAAGGAGCTTGTAAGCTACCTCGAGTTTCCTAACAGGAGAGAAAGGGGGAGTATAAATCCAAACTCTTCTTCTCCTACTGCCATCTTGACATGAGCCTGTTCTCTTCTTAAGAGGAAAAAAACTGAGGCAAAATAGGCATCGAGACTTTCTGCTTTCTCCCTGTCCTCTGTCAGATTTTCTCCATTTTCACCAACAGTGGCTTTCCCCCTCCTTTATCTTGTGTTTGCTCCTCATAACACACATCGGGGAAGTTGAAGTCACCCTCAACAACCAGGTGGAGGAGGAGGAGTTTGGATTTATATCCCCGCTTTCTCTCCTGTAGGAGACTCAAAGGGGCTGGCCATCTCCTTGCCCTTCCCCCCTCACAACCAACACCCTGTGAGGTGGGTGGGGCTGAGAGAGCTCCGAGAAGCTGTGGCTAGCCCAAGGTCACCCAGCTGGCGTGTGTGGGAGTGTACAGGCTAATCTGAATTCCCCAGATAAGCCTCCACAACTCAAGCGGCAGAGTTGGGAATCAAACACGGTTCCTCCAGATCAGAGTGCACCTGCTCTTAGCCACTGCTCTTAGCCACTACACCACTGTTGTTTGGATAACCTGTCAAATTGTTCAAGGAGGGGGAGAAGAAGAAGAATTTGGATTTATAGCCCACCTTTCTCTCCTACAAGGAGACTCAAGGTGGCTTACAAGCTCCTTCCCCTTCCTCTCATCACAACAGACACCTTGTGAAGTAGGTGGGGCTGAGAGAGAACTGCAACTAATCCAAGGTCACCCAGCAGGAGTGTAGGAGTGCAGAAACACATCTAGTTCACCAGATAAGCCTCTGCCACTCAGCTGGAAGAGTGGGGAATCAAACCAGGTTCTCCAGATTAGAGTCCACCTGCTGTTATACTACACCAGTGTTGGCGAACCTTTGGCACTCCAGATGTTATGGACCACAATTCCCATCAGCCCCTTCCAGCATGGCCAATTGGCTATGCTGGAAGGAGCTGACAGAGAGATCCATAGACATCTGGAGTATAGGTCTCCCTACCCTCCCCACTTATGCTGGCTCTCAGCAGCAGCATCCACCTCCTCACCCTGGTCAGGAGGTCTGCAGCAGACTCCAACCACAATACACTATGTCTTTCCTTCCCTTATCCTAACTCACATACGTTCTACTTGGCTGTCTGGAATAAGCTCCCAGCTTCAACCATCTGTAATCTGGTAGAGTGACTCACCGGCCAATGACGCACAATGTCCTTGCTGCATGATGGGGGCGAAAATGTCAGTCGCAGCAAGAATTCTTGCACAGACCTATTTCTTGGAGGCCCACTTTCACTTTTTGTTCTCTCCACAGCAAGAGAGACCACTTTTAGCATGACTTTTAAATTGCTTAGCCACCAGAGTGAGGAAATTTGCCAGTAAGCACAGCTTTGCCCCAGAGATCTTCTTTTTGCCAATGACCAGCCTCCCCACTCCCCTGCACTGCCTTTCACCACTTGCCTCTCAGCCCCCCTTCCACGTTGCCAGCTGTTTCAAGTACCAGAAAAGAAGTTCACTCCCACAACACTGACCTCTAATTCTCTTGATATATTGAGATATCAACATAAAGAGAGCTTGGAAATAACAAGCCTCTTTCCTCTGGTAGCAGCAGCAGCAGCAGCATGAAGTGTTGTGTGAAGGGAAGGGGAAGGGAGGGAAGGAGAGATAATATCTCCTCTAGGACAGTCCCCTTCTTTTGCAGCCTGTGGTTCAGGGAACTGCTTTTCCTCTTTCATTTTGAGGCGGGGGGAGGATTACTTTTGGAATGGTAACATCAACATAAATGCAGCTTAAAGGGCTAAACTGGCAGTCTTGACTACTGAGTATGATGAGATCTGTGCCTTTAAGAATCACTTGGCTGGCAGAGTTAAGAGAATCAGGCCTGGAGAACTCTCTGCAGAAAACTACAGGGAAAGGAGGGAGTGCTTCCTCACATGTAAACAGAGAAAAAGGAGGAGAACCCTCTGCAAGCCCACTGTGCCGAAGCAAGTCCTGAGGTAAGTGTTTCATGCATAATAGGCCAATGCTTGTTTCCCTTTTTCCTCTTCACATTTAATTTTATCCTTTTGACTCTAGAAGACCAGTGGGAATCACATTGGCAGGTATGATGTCCCTGGGAAATTCACCGGGGATAACTGCCTTTGACATTTCCAGGGAGCCATCTACGCACTATGTGCAAGATCAAATTCAAATGATGTGCTCAGGTGAGCTAATTTGGGCACCTTGACTGAAGGAGGCAAAGTAAACATGTGCATGTACAGATTTAAGCCAAGGTTTGAAAGTCACCTTCCAGGATAGGTCTTCATTTAATTAAGAGCCCCTGGAGGATGGGGCGGTATAAAAGTTTAATAAATAAATAAAAATAAAAATATAAATAAATTAGGTAGCAAAAATTTGAGGTGATACAGGGAACTAGATCACGTTAGACTGCAGGAAGACAAGGGGATGCAGACATTTTCATTTAGAAGAAGAGTTGGTTTTTATACCCTGCTTTCTCCCCTATAGGAAGTCTCAAAGTGGCTTATAATCACCTTTCCTTACCCACAAAAGACAGGTAGGTGGGACGGTGAGGTAGGTGGGACTGAAAGAGTTCTAACAGGACTGTGATTGGCCCAAGGTCACCCAGCAGGTTGCAAGTAGAGGAGCGGGGAATCAAACTTGATCTCCTTATTAGAGTCCATTGCTCATGTGGAGGTGCGAGGAAACCAATCTGGCTCACCAGATGTCCGGGCGCGAGCCCCTGTGCGGCGCCCGGACTTGTAAAGCCACCGGAGGACGCTCTCCTGGAGGAGATGGCACTTGGCGATCCGCCACCGCTCCTTGCGGGCAGGACGCCACCTCCCTGCCGCGTCGATGCACCGACCCGGAGACCTACCGGGAAGCCGATCTCCTGATCCGTCGACGGATCAATTCACCGGCCCGCCGGCATGAACGTGCCAGGACGAAGGAGTGAAGGGGCGGGGCTCTGAGCCTGGCCGGGCTCGCCTAGTCCCAGCTGAAGCTGAGCAGGGGAATCAGAACAGACGGCAGTTGGGATGAGGCAGGGGGATTGGAGAGGAAAAGGCACTGGCGTAATGCCCATAGGGCAAGGTGGGCAGCTGCCCAGGGCATCACCTTGTGGGGGGGCTTCAAAATGCAGGGTTCGTTTTTGGGTATTTTAGTGGTTTTCCATTTTTGGCCTGCAGGGGGCGCAGTTTTTAGGCTAGCGGCACCAAAATTTCAGCGTATCATCAGGAGACTGTCCTTATGCTACTACCCAGGTTTGGTGAGGTTTGGTTCAAGGAGTCCAAAGTTATGGATTCCCAAAGGGGGTGCCCCTATCCCCCCATTGTTTCCAATGGGAGCTAATAGGAGGTCTAGGGGGCTACAGTTTTTGAAAGGGTCCATAACTTTTGGCCCCCCTGAACCAAACTGCATAAACGCTGAAGAAGTATCATTAGGGCAGTCTCCTGATGAACTCCCTGAAAGTTTTGAGACTGTGCCAGCTTCAGAAATGTGCCCCAGCCACCACAACCCCATTGACAGCAATGCAAGAAAACTCAATGCAGAACAAAGATACTTGGGCCAAATTTCTAGGATGTTCCTGCAAGGGGAGTGCATTTTGGATGTATCGGCACCACAATTTCAGGGGTATCATCCTGGAGGATGATGGCACCCCAAGGATTTGGTGCAGTTTGGTTCAGGGGTCCCAAAGTTATGGACCAGCCCTCAAGAAGGGGGTGCCCCATCTCCTTAGCAAGGAGATGTGGGATGGGGCCTTGCTGAGGAGTCCATAACTGGTTAGACTGAACTAAACTGACACCAAACTTTGTAGAGAGTACTAAGAACAGTTTCCAGACGATACCCTGACATTTTTGGTGCCGATACATCCAAAATGCACCCCTGCTGGAACATCCTAGAAATTTGCCCTTATCATTTGTTCTGCATTGAAGATTCTACATAATCAATGAGGGATTACAGAAGCACCTGAAGAGGAGGCACATTTCTGAAGGCACAGTCTCAAAACTTTCAGGGTCTCATAACCGGAAAGACAATATTTTGCAAAGAAAAAAAAAGAGGAAGAA
The DNA here is from genome assembly GCF_021028975.2 of Sphaerodactylus townsendi. Taxonomy (NCBI): domain Eukaryota; kingdom Metazoa; phylum Chordata; class Lepidosauria; order Squamata; family Sphaerodactylidae; genus Sphaerodactylus; species Sphaerodactylus townsendi. The sequence continues at coordinate 130,234,796 of NC_059429.1, read as the reverse complement.
CTACACACATTCACACACAATCACAAATATTTCCTTTAGAGAATTTCCCTGAGCTCGTAATACACCGAGGGGGCTATCTGCCCAATTGGGAGCACTGCACATGCTCTAAATATGGCAAAAACAAACAAACAAAAAAACAAACCCAAAACACAGGGCTATTTGCCCTTCCAGCACTTTAGCTGTTAGGGGTGAACTTAGCAGCATAGCAAAGTCTCTTGTACGTACAGAAGTTCCATTAAGTCACAACTGACTTATGGCCACGCCCGCAAGGGGCTTTCACAGCAAGTGAGAAGCAGAGTCTTCCTTGGTGGTCTTCCATAGAAGTACTGACCATGTTAGCTTCTGAAATCTGACAAGATGGGACTATACCACGCTGCCTCCCCTCCCAGTGCGGCTCCTACTGTCCCCTACATGCAACTTCCGTCTTATACAAAAGTGCTGACCTCAGCATCAGTGATCCATGTTTTTTGCTAAAGGAATCAGACCACCGGTCCATCAAGGTCAGTACTGTCTACTCAAACTGGCATCTGCTGCTCAGGGTCTTTTGCATCACCTGTTACCTGGTCCTTTTAACCTGAGATGTTAAAGACTGAACTTGGGACTTCTGCTCAAGTCACCTGCAAACATCTTTAAAATGTTTTAGATCCTGCCAAATAACACAATTTTTGTTCACACTCAGCCAGTGGTGGGATCCAAAATTTTTAGTAACAGGTTCCCATGGTGGTGGGATTCAAACTGTGGCGTAGCGCCAATGGGGCGTGACGGGGCACGACAGGGGCGTGGCCAGGCATTCTGGGGGCGGGGCATTCCTGGGTGGGACTGTGGCAAGGACGCAGCCATTGCGCCGGTTCTTGGGCGGGAAACGAATGCACGCAGGCGCAGGCTGCCACGCACACCGGTGCACCTCCTGCTAGACTGCTTCAAGTTCTGCGCGCTACTGCTGAGAGGAGGGGCGTCACTAAGGCAAAAATCACGTGGCAAAATCACCCATTAGTAACCCCCTCTCGGCACACACAAATGATTAGTAACCTACTCTCAGGAACCTGTGGGAACCTGCTGGATCCCACCTCTGCACTCAACCCTTGAAACTATTCCTGGCTGCCATTTTCTCTTCCCCTGTTTTCCCCCACAAATCATTTCTTTTATACTTTGCACCCTCCTGCTGCAATTCCCTAAATTTCCTGTAGATGATGCAGTGAAGATTAAGCCCTCCTTAAATCACAAAAATGCTCTGAAATGCTCGCCAAACAAGGGCTCCCAGGGCAAAGAGTGAACTCGCAAAATTTCACCCATGAGGAAGAGCAGGGAAGGCAGAGAGGCGTGGGAAACGTCTTGAAGGGGCAGCACAGGCAAGGGAAGCCATTTTAAAAACATTTCAGCCAGAAAATTGTTTTAAAAGGGCATTTATTTACAACGTTTTGTGGCTTCAAATAAACAAAACGTTTTGAGATAGAAACAGTGTGGAACTCCTGGCAGGAAATCTTTTATTTCCTGCCTCAAAACGTTCAAAGGGTATGTGCAGAAAGGGCAGTATTTGTTGTGTATCAAGGGCAGTATTGCCTACTCAGACTGGCAATCGCTGTCCAGAGTCTGAGGCCGAGGCCTTGCATGTCAACGCCTGATCCTTTAAACTAGAGATGCCCAGGATCAGAGTGGAGCAAGGGAGAACTGTGCCTGGGGCACGCACGCGCCCCTGTCCCGGAATGCCCCCTCCGGTCCCGTGGGTGCTACGCCACTGCCTGGGATTGTTTACACTCACTACTACTGTACTAATGAACTACTACTGTACCTAATGGTCACAGCATTCTACTGAAGAAGAGCTCACAAAAACGTCTCATCGCAAATGGCATTTTAGAATGCCTTATTCTGGATATTTTTGCACTCCTAAAGAAGGTGGACAGCTCTTGTAACCACTAAGTCCTTCATGTATGCTGACCGTAAAGGACTGTATCTTTACATTCAAACTGTGTTTCAATTCACAGCAAAACAAAAAGAATTCACATATCATAATTGTTTCTATGTATACAACTGTATTTTCTGTATACTGTTAGCTTCTGTTAATGGTTTGTATTTTTGTAACTTTTGTATTTATGTAAGTTCGTAGCTGTTTTAGGCAGTTGTGCACTTATTTTCATTTTTCCAATTCACTTAGTAAATTAGTAGTAAGTATCAAAGTTTTTGTGTTTGTATTCTTAAGCAGCAGGACTGGTGGTGTTTTTTTTTTGTTTATTGTTAATTGCTATTCAGTACGCTTAAGTTCTAGTTGCAGCATGTAACATTGTTCACACTCACCCCTGGAAACAATTCTTGGCTGCCATTTTTTCTGTTTTTCCCAGTTTTCCCCCCAAATCGGTGCTTCTATGCTTCGCAGCCTCATGTAAAGAAGAAGAAGAAGAAGAGCTTGGATTTATATCCCCCCTTTCTCTCCTGCAGGAGACTCAAAGGGGCTTACAATCTCCTTGCCCTTCCCCTCCCTCACAACAAACACCCTGTGAGGTAGGTGGGGCTGAGAGAGCTCCGAGAAGCTGTGACTAGCCCAAGGTCACCCAACTGGCGTGTGTGGGAGTGCACAGGCTAACCTGAATTCCCCAGAGAAGCCTCCACAGCTCAGGCGGCAGAGCTGGGAATCAAACCCGGTTCCTCCAGATTAGATACACGAGCTCTTAACCTCCTACGCCACTGCTGCTGACACAAAGATTGAACATGAGACCTTTTGCGTGCAAAACAAATGCCCTGCCACAGTGCCACTGGCCCGTGGCCCCTTGGTCCCGGGAAAAGTTGGGTTTGTGTGAAGGAGTGTGCTGTGAAAACTGCAAAGTCACCGGTGCTTCACGGAAGGGACAGCTTTCTTTGTCAACAGAAGTGAGAAGACGGAGGTCACCCAAAGGTCTGCTTAGATGTTCGTCAGTCAAGAGTGACTAAAGGATCTAAATTTATATGTGGCCCGGAGAAAGGAAAACTCAGGGATGAACATGATCAGTCTAAAAATACCTTCAAGGTAACAATGTAAACGAAGTTTGGAAGCTCTGCGAGGTCCCAGAGGAAGGGAGGCTGAGAAGAAGCTGCTAGAAGGAGAAGTTGATGTTTGACATTTGAAGGGGGGAAAGACTTTCTCTGCAAAACCCCAGAGATTATTTTTTTCAGGAGGGCTGATTCATCTTGTGTGGAGGTGGATATTACCGAAGGGATAATATGGTGAGGTCTTGGAATGACAGCTAGAGGTGTCCCAGGCATGCATTTGGGTTTTATTTAATAAACAGATTTTGTATACCCCAAATCGGTCTCAAGAAAATGTATTGTTTTCCAAAGTATGGGTGCAACTCAGAGGGTTTGTATCCTATTGGAGTCAACAGGGCCGAGAGTTTGCCTGCCAGATATGAGTTGTCCTTAAGTATGCCTATGGTGGAATTCACCCTAACTTGAAAGGTACAATCTAGCCAGATTTTGTGAGATCTCAGGTTGGCTGTGGTTAGTCCTTGGATGGGAGACCACCAAGGAATTCCATAAGAACATAAGAACGAGCCTGCTGGATCAGACCAGAGTCCATCTAGTCCAGCACTCTGCTACTCACAGTGGCCCACCAGGTGCCTTTGGGAGCTCACCTGCAGGATGTGAAGGCAATGGCCTTCTGCTGCTGCTGCTCCTGAGCACCTGGTCTGCTAAGGCATTTGCAATCTCAGATCCAAGAGGATCAAGATTGGTAGCCATAGATCGACTTCTCCTCCATAAATCTGTCCAAGCCCTTTTTAAAGCTATCCAGGTTAGTGGCCATCACCACCTCCCGTGGCAGCATATTCCAAACACCAATCACACCTTGCGTGAAGAAGTGTTTCCTTTTATTAGTCCTAATTCTTCCCCCCAGCATTTTCAATGGTTCTAGTATTGTGAGAAAGAGAAAAATTTCTCTCTGTCAACATTTTCTACCCCATGCATAATTTTATAGACTTCAATCATATCCCCCCTCAGTCGTTTTATCCCCCCTCAGTTTCTGAGGGTTGCTACACAGAGGTGGGCAAAGCCAAAACCACCTCTGTTTGTCTCTCATCTTGGAAACCCTACAGTAGGTGTCTCCAACCTTTCTCTTTGGAATTCTGGTGGGTAGTCACAAAATGGCTGTTATAAAATGCAGAGCCAACCACAAAATGGCTGCCACACCTTAACTTTTATCACACAGTGAACATCTCTCTCTCTCTCTCTCTCTCTCTCTCTCTCTCTCTCTCTCTCTCTCTCTCTCTCTCTCTCTATCTATCTATCTATCTATCTATCTATCTATCTATCTATCTATCTATCTATCTATCTATCTATCTATCTATCTATCTATCGCCCTTCTCCTTATGGGCTCAGGCGGTGTCTGATGTGATAAGTACAATAAAACTAAACATAATATATCCAGCAATCTACCTTTATCAATAAAATACATCCAGATGGTGGTTAACGACTCTCCTAAGTTAAAATAACAGTAAGTTTCCAAGCATCATAAATAGAAAAATAAAGGAGGGAAAGGAAGACCACTGGACGGTAAACTGCTGCTGCCTCGACCATAGGCCAGATGGAACAGCTCCATCTTACAAGACCTGTAGATTTGCATCAAGTCCTGCATCCTTGAGGTGTGGTGGTAGCTGCTGCCCAAACAATGTTGTTGTTTTTAAAAAACAATCTGTACTATTCAGTCAGTTCTTCGCTGGGCCAAAGCCCCATGTGGCCTCACCCACTTTCTAAAAACACTTGCCTATGAAAGTTAGTTCTCAACACTCGACTCCCTGGTTTTCGTGTGTGAAAAACACAAAAGCCCTTTCTGCGAGGAGAGACGTAGGGAGCTGGGGATATTCAGTTTGGGAGGAGAAGGTTGTGACATGATAGCCATGTTTAGTTTTTGAAGGGATGTCATGTCAGTGAGGAAGCAAGCTTGTTTTCTGCTTCAGAGACTAGGACCAGGAGTCATGGGTTCAAGGTGCAGGAAAAGAGATTCCACCTTAACATTAGGAAGAACTTCCTGACCGTCAGGCCTGTTTGACCGTGGAATTCACTGCCTCAGAGAGTGGTGGAGTCTCCTTTGGAGGTTTTTAAAGAGAGGCTGGATGAACATCTGTCAGGAGCAGTGGTGGGATCCAAAAATTTTAGTAACAGGTTCCCATGGTGGTGGGATTCAAACAGTGGCGTAGCGCCAATGGGGCTGGGTGGGGCACGATGGGGGCGTGGCCGGGCATTCCGGGGGCGGGGCATTAATAATTTCTCTCTTACTGTAAAAAACTCTTACTGTAAAAAAAAAGTTCCTAATTTCCAGCTGGTATCTTTCTGTCTGTAATTTAAACTCATGATAGCAAGTCCTATCGTCTACTGCCAACAGAAACAACCACTTCTCCTCTAATTGACTGCCTGTCAAATACTTAATACTTTCAAATACTTAATTCTGTTTCTAGAAATCAAAAGAAGGAGACTTTCCTGAAACGAGGAACTTTACCATGTTTCTAAAACATGTTTTTAAAACAGCCCAACAGGGAGAATGATCCCGTTTTCTACCTTCGCTAACCAGCCACATAGGAAACAACAGGACGTCATGATTTTTGGACCTAATGGAATTTCTAACGGAAAAGCGGACCCAATTAGTAACCCCCTCTCGGCACACACAAATAATTAGTAACCCACTCTCGGGAACTGGTGAGAACCTGCTGGATCCCACCTCTGGTCAGGAGTGCTTTGATTGTGTGTTCCTACATGGGAGTTGGACTTAATGGCCCTTGGGGTCTCTTCCAACTCTACGTGCCACGTAGGAAGGTTAATTTCCAGTTGTATCCCAACCCACGCATGCATCACAATCAATGTGTGATTTCAGGATCATTTTCGCTGAACTGCAATTTGATGACCCGATTCACGATGCTACGCTAGCTGTTACGGCACAGGACAGAGCGTTGCCATGGGTAATGCTGGCTTGTCTTTTGTTCTTTTTTTGTAAACAAATGTTGGTTTGAAGTAAACTGGATTCCTTCAGCCAAGAAACATAAAACTGAGAGAGTAACCATACATTTTCCCCCGCAGCAATAAAGTTGGAAGCTTATTCCAGTAATTGAGAAATGTTCTCATTTCATGACAGGAGCAGATTTATAACACTTTGATGTTACAAAAATAAAATAAAGGATGGATGCTTGTGAGGCGCTGATAGCCAAATCTGACAGGTAAAGGATTGCATGAAGATATTCTGAGAGGTGTGGAATTTCAAATCTGAGCACCACTCTTTCTTCAGTTATGAACACTCTAGAAGAACAAGAAGAAGAAGAAGAAGAAGAAGAAGAAGAAGAAGAAGAAGAAGAAGAAGAGGAGGAGGAGGAGGAGGAGGAGGAGGAGTAGGAGTAGGAGTAGCAGTTTGGATTTATATTCCCCCTTTCTCTCCTGCAGGAGACTCAAAGGGGATCACAATCTCCTTGTCCATCCCCTCTCACAACAAACACCCTGTGAGGTAGGTGGGCCTGAGAGAGCTCCGAGAAGCTGTGACTCGCCCAAGGTCACCCAGCTGGCGTGTGTTGGAGTGCACAGGCTAATCTGAATTCCCCAGATAAGCCTCCACAGCTCAGGCGGCAGAGCTGGGAATCAAACCCGGTTCCTCCAGATTAGATACATGAGCTCTTAACCTCTTACGCCACTGCTGCTCCTAATAGATGCAAGACACACAGCCTCGGAGAGTGGTGGAGTCTCCTTCTTTGGAGGTTTTTTAACAAAGGCTGGATCAGCATATGTGGGGAGTGCTTTGATTGTGTGTTCCTGCATTGCAGGGGGTTGGACTGGATGGCCCTTGGGGTCTCCTCCAACTCTGTGATTCTATGATCTAGATAACATTATGTGATTCCCCCCCCCCCTTTCCATTCACTGTGGAAAGAATTGGATATGTGTTAATTCCCCAGCCATTCTTTCGGAGGAGCTATCTGAAGAACTATCTTGGATACTTTCAGGGGGGTAGCCTTGCCGGTCTGCAGCAGAACAAGATTCCAATCCAAATTCAAGATGTCACACCTTAAATAGCAACACGGTTGCCAGGATAGAAGCTTTATAGAATCAGGGTTGATACCCTGGAAATTTTGTTGGGCTTTAAGATGTCACTGGACTTTAATCCGTATTGAATAAAGGTGGCAAAAATCAAAGCTTTAGAATTAGGAGACAATCCTCGTTCCTCTCTCTCGAAACAATGACGTCTCCCCAAATATGTGATTGTATTATTTACAGGGGTGCTGTAAATTGGCCATGCTGGCAGGGGCTGATGGGAATTGTAGTCCACGAACATCTGGAGAGCCACAGGTTGCAGACCCCTGCCCTAGAATGTAAAAATGACTGAATGGAGACTCTTGGACTTGGGCCACAATAGGACAAGCGAGGACTCAATGGAAAGGCCAATAATACTAGGAAAAGTGGAAGGCAGCTGGAAAGGAGGAAGCCTCAACATGGATCGCAAACCACGAGAAAGGCTGGGAACGATTGTAGAGGGCATGGTGTCAGGGATGAAATGCATTCCTAACTCCATGTAATGGCTACATAATATATGGGCAGTGATTGTATCTGGGTGATTGAGATGCACCCTTGCCAATGTAACTGCTTCTAGATATATGTACTTAGCCTGCTATATGTTACCACCGCTGTAATGGAACATTCTTTCCTCGATCTTTCTTTTATGGTTTCACATGCTTGGTAGATAACTAGGCTTATCCCTGACACTTTCTACTCCTGCGGGAAACGGGATGTTTCCGCTGTTCCGCGGGGATAGTGTAGTCATCCCCGCAGGGTAAATTAAGCTAAGGAATAGAAGCGAGAGGAAGGCAGGAGGTTTTCATCTGGTGGAGAGCGTCCAGCTTAACAGGAAGCCAGCTTGGGATTTGGTGATCCTGACAACTCTCCCTCAATGCTGGTCTCTGGCCCCTTGTATTAGGGTTTCATTGTGGGCGTGTAAGGGAGGGGGGGAGGGAGATGAGCGGGAGACCTGAAGACGTGTAGAACATCATGTCATGCATAATCTCACCTGGCTACGTACGGAGGAGAGCGTAAGCGTCTGAGCCTAATCCTCACCTGGGGGCAAGACCATTGTCCCTGCGCCCGGTGACTGAGCCAGACAGTTCATGACCCGTGACTCATAGGGGGATGAGGAGTGGGGGTGCGGTGCGACCAGAAGGCCGTAGGTCCGTTGGCGTCCCAACGTTCTACCACGGCGCTGCTGGGTCAGCAGTGCATTACTACAGGATAGGAGACTAGGTGGCTTTATCTCTCTCTGTTGCTGAGGCTCCCAAGTAACTCTTTCTCACATTCCTTGGGAAAATGGGAGGGGGGGATTATATCTGCATAAAGGGTGTCCCAAACCTGGCTTCTTGCAAGCTGGGTGCTTCGTTACCTTTCCAATAAACGCTGCTGATCAGCAATCTGGAATCCATTTATTGATTCAAGGACGAGACCTCACACATGGATCTGTAGGGTCGCCATGAGTCGGACTTGGAAAGCACTTTTACCATGCTCCCGAGGGCCTCTTCAGAGAGCCCTCCCAAGAGGGTCAGCTCAAACGGGGCTGACTGCAAAGGAAGGCTCAAGGGGGGCTTTTCCAAAGGTGGGGTCCAGCAGGTTCTCACCAGTTCCCGAGAGGGGGTTACTAATTATTTGTGTGTGCCGAGAGGGGGTTCCTAATTGGGTCCGCTTTTCCACCTCCACGCCCTCGCCTCCCCGAGAGGCATCCTGCCTTTGAACGTGAAGGTTCCATATAGCAATTGCGACTAATAATGTCACTCCCTGAACTGGGTGAATCCCTTCCAGGTACTGCAATTCATGGATTCTCAGCCTTTCGTACCTTTTATCTCACCAGTCTCTATCAAAGAACCTGTGTGTTTCACCATTGCTGTGTTCAGATTGGTGAGTTGGGGCATTTTCTATAACGTGATGATGATTTAGAAATGACCTGGTGCAAAAAATTTTTTGGGGGTCGTGGTGGGGTGGCTGCCCATGGGGGGGGGGCATCCAACTCAGGTTTTGCCCAGGGCTCAGGTTTGCCTAGGTATGCCTCTGCCCCCTTTGCTGAGGGTGGGGGGGCTGGCAAGGGAACCTGTTACTAAAATTTTTGGATCCCACCACTGGGCTTTTCCCTAGGACAGTGGTGGCGAACCTATGGCACCGGTGCCAGAGGTGGCACTCAGAGCCCTCTCTGTGGGCACGCGCGCACAGAGTTCGTCATGTGGGGGGCCAGAAAATTACCACCACCCCCCCACACACACACATATAGGCTGGCCTGGGGCACTGGGCACAACCTGTGCAAAGTGTTGCATGGTTGCTTCACCAAGCTTACTCCCAAGTAACGCGCACCTCAGAGCCAACCGCTTTTCCTAAACTGAAACCTCAGTATTCAGGTTAAATTGCCGGGTTGGCACTTGGCGATAAATAAGTGGGTTTTGGGTTGCCATTTGGCCACTCGGTCTCGAAAAGGTTCGCCACCACTGCCCTAGGAAATGGGGGGCTTCGCAAGCTTGCTGGCAGGTGCTGCAAACGGAGGGGGGGGGGGGGAAGCCGGGGAAGGGAGGGGAGAGGCGGGGCTCCGGGGTCTGCTCCTCCTCTCCACCCCCCCCCCCCCAGAAGCGAGGGAAGGGTTAAGAGGAGGCGGCTGGGCGGAGCTGCGCCAAACCCCAGCGGCGAGGGGTTGCTGCTTGCGTTGCGTTGGACTGCATTTGCGTTGCATCGCATTGCATTGCAGGGCGCTTCGCTTTTTTTGCTGGTTGCACCGAGGGGGGGGGGGGAGAGCTGCAGTTGCCGCCGCAGCCGCGGCCGAGCCTTGCCTTCGCCCGCCCGCCCGCCCGCCATGCCGACGCCCCGCTCCGGGCCCGGGCAGCCCCCCGGGCCGCCCCCGCCGCCCCTCTGAGCGCCGGCCCGTCCGGCGGCCCCCCACGGCGGCGGCAGGATGGTGCAGAAGTCGCGCAACGGCGGCGTGTACGCGGGCGGCGCCGGCGAGAAGAAGCTGAAGGTGGGCTTCGTGGGGCTGGACCCCGGCGCGGCCGAGTCCACCCGCGACGGGGCGCTGCTGATCGCCGGCCCGGAGGGGGGCAGCAAGCGGGGCTCCATCCTCAGCAAGCCCCGCTCGGCCGCCGCCGGGAGGCCCCCCAAGAGGAACGCCTTCTACCGCAAGCTCCAGAATTTCCTCTACAACGTGCTCGAGAGGCCCCGAGGCTGGGCGTTCATCTACCACGCCTACGTGTGAGTAAGGGCGGCCGGGCGGGTGAGGGGACCCCCATCCCGCTGGTTTGGCTGGCTGCTGGGCGTGGGGTGTGTGTGTGTGCCCCTCCCTGCCCCCCAATCCCTGGGGGACCCCCTGACTGCTGG